>NW_015632714.1:272484-281158 GCF_001515625.1 Sinocyclocheilus rhinocerous
CCAAATACACAAAATAATGTTCTTTTTAGCAGCATCATATGACCCCTTTAAACAATGACTTATGTACAAAAATATATGCTGTTGTTATTATTAGATTAGAAAGTCCATGCACATCTATTTTAACTACAGTTTCAGTATGCTTTGCTCCAAGTAGAAAAAGAATCATACCATCCAGTGTAGGGATTGTAAAAGAGCTTTTTGCCACAAATCATGACCATTTCCCACCAAAGAAAATGCAACCTTTGTTCTGTGCAAGAAATACAAACACTGTAAATAAGAACTGAACTCTTTTCACGCACTGACATACAGCAAAGATGATGACAAACATTTGTAGAACATGTCTGAACCTTGAGAGCTGCTGCTTTTGTACTTCTCTCTCCTCAGCATCCAGTTGACCGCCTGGCTCTGATAGGGTCTCAGCACGGGGATGAGGCCCGGGTGCTGGACATCAAAGCTCTGCTCTGCTGCTTCTGTCTGATGGAGGTGTCTGATGTGATCGTACAGCTCCTCGACGTTCTGACGCTCCAGATCAGTGTCACACTCCTCCTCTTCATTCTCCATCACCTCTACCATTGAAGGATCCTGCTAACCCTCGTCCTTTGATCTGCTCCACAATGTTTTCACTAATGTGTTTGGTCAGGATTTTCTCTATGTGGTTCCGGTTCTTTAGGGTGTCATACTTCTACATGGTCCGTAGATAAGCAAAAATGGCATTGACTGACGCTCCTTTCCCAACCCTCATTTCCTTAATCGCAGTCAACAGCATCTCACGCACAGCTGGAAAAAGATTGCATGAAATTATGTATTTATTATACATTCATTACTCATTAATACAATTGGGACATGTTCTTGGATCAACAATCTTAGACAGTCCTTGAATAATATTCCTATCAAAGAGCAGGTTAAAACATACCTTAACCTCGCAGGTTATCTGATGAGATGACATGTTAATGAAACATGGTTGATAGAAATGCTCCTCCAGGACCAATCAGGATGCTGATCCAGGAACATGTCCTTGTTTGGTAAAATGAAACCATTTTAAAAACAGTTTTACCTGGATAAATGATCTTCTCCTTGGGCCTCACCTCATGTTTAATGGTTCATTGCCTCTGTAATGGTGGAGGAGGGACAAAGTAATTCACAGATCGTCCCTGGAGAGGACAGAGACACAAGAGCAAAACAAAAAGTCTCATTTCTGGAAAGTTCAAACAAGAGTTAATAGATGACCTAATGTACGCTCTTTAGTAAAGAACTTTGAACTCAAATAATCTGGAGCAGATGTGATTGAATATGAATACGTTTGTTATTCTATACAAAATGTCAAAAATGTATCTGACATAAATTAAGAAATTACTGTCACTGCAACTGTGTCTTACATCATTCTAAGGATACACAGATAGTCAAGTGTGATGGTTTTAGCATGCATTTAATATAAACAATAATCTGGGGCCACTGACTATCTTTGCAGGTGAAGAGCTTACCAACATTAACCAATGGAACCTTGTTGTAAAGTGTTACTGAAATTACATCATTATTTTTGGACTAATTTGCATGCATTTAAGGGCACATATAATCTTAAATTTACCACAGGCAATGTGAGAACCCCGTGCTCCAGGTTTTGCCGGGTGTTACACAGAATAAGGGCCAATACTTCCACGGTTTTCCCAAGTCCCATCTCATCAGCAAGGATCCCGCCAGGCCAGTCCACTCCAGCCAGAGGAAACTCTCTAATCAAGCTGAAGGGAATTTAAAGGGGTGCGATTTAAATTTTTCCTTTCTCTTTGGAGTGTTACAAGCTCTTGGTGCATAAAGAAGATCTGTAAAGTTGCAAAGACTAAAGTCTCAAATCCAAAGAGATATTCTTTATAAAAGTTAAGAGTTAGCCACACCTACCTAAAACGGCTCGTTCTAACACGCCCCCACATACCTACGTCACGATCTGGGAAGATTTGCATAACACCGCCCAAATGTGCACGCAAAGAAAGAAAGCGTGGTTTCAGGAACAGAGCTGCTGCTTTTGTACTTCTCTCTCCTCAGCATCCAGTTGACCGCCTGGCTCTGATAGGGTCTCAGCACGGGGATGAGGCCCGGGTGCTGGACATCGAAGCTCTGCTCTGCTGCTTCTGTCTGATGGAGGTGTCTGATGTGATCGTACAGCTCCTCGACGTTCTGACGCTCCAGATCAGTGTCACACTCCTCCTCTTCATTCTCCATCACCTCTACCATTGATCGGAAATAAGAAACCATTGGAATAACGTTCACAAAGGAATATTACAGGAAATGTTCAAAATAATATCTATGCGCAGCATCTGCATTATATGTTGCCACTTAGCAATAATTTCAACTTGTAATTCAACTTGTGAATGACCTCATGTTTTGCTTTAGAAAATATTATTTATTATTTTATGAAAGACAAACTTTCCATATTTTGTCCTTCTGTAAAGTGTTTTAAGGCTCATTGTTTATTTTAGACTAATTTTAGTTAATTAATATGTATATTTATACATTTAATTTATTCGCTTATGCAAATGACATTACACTAATGCACAGTGGGATCCTGTGGTGCAGCTCTGCTTCTGGGCTTTGTGGGCCTTGGAGTGCAGCTCCACCTCCAGGCTCAAGTGCATTACTGCATTGTGTTTATTGTTTGTTTTTACAATATAACTAAAAACAGTCTTTTACTGCTTATTAAATCATGTCTGGTAAAAGGTTCTTTAAAATAAATTTGTAGTCATAAACTGAAGATTACCGGGAATGATGAAGTCATAGAAGAATTCCATTAATTTTTGTATTAGCTGTTTGGCTTTTTTAATGCGCCCATTTCCTTCATTGAGGAATTCTGGTCTGCCCAACCCCGATTCGAGAAGAAAAATTTTCAGCTGTTCAAAAAAAGCAAATGGAGAGAAAACACAGCAATTTATTTGTTTTAATGTTTTAGTGTTTGGAGAACGGTATCAGGCACAAAACCGCTTAATCCTGATGATTTTGAAATACACACCTTTACTGATTCATCTCCTGAAGCTTGGCACAATTTAATGACCTTCCTCTTCTGTAGCCAATCCAGATCCTCCAACAATATTCCACCAAATGAACATTCAACAGGCACAGGGCAGACGGGATCACTTCTGCCAGTCTCAACCTCCAACTCTTCACTATTCAGACTCATAATTAATGTGTCACCTGTTTGCTGCAGGCAGAAGGAATTATCTCCTAGCATAAAGGGAATCTTTGGACACAGGTTAAAATCTCCAATCAGTGCATTCCACCCCTGATCCAGAGCAGAAATTGGCATCACATTCAGTTCTATGGTATCTGGAAGAGAGTCCTGTGTGGAACAGCTTGGACGCTCTTCTGATGGCCCTTCTTCTGTGCCTGCAGAAGATGTAAAACCCTGGTTTGACTCTTCCTGGTTGCTCTCAAGCACCTGTCCAAGATGACAGCTGTCAGACGGTGCTGGGATTGACTCCAGAATGTCTTCACAATCTCCTTCATTTCTCCAATCTTCATGCATATTCCACTCCAGTCTCCTCTTGGTCTCCTCATCCATGCGCACCGGCGGCGCACGTTTCCTCCTGCTGCTCATCGTGGAAACCTGCTGAGATACAATGACACAAAGTTTCATTAATAACATGTTTCCTATTTATTTACCATTTTGAGGTAAAATGCATGGGACTTAATTTATTAAATGTAACAGAATACATGAATTGACAGTTTATGGATAAGTAGCAGATTTATACACCAGTTTAATTTGAGGTAGACATATATAAGAATGTACATACGTTTTGAATATAATGCATATAAATAGACCAAACTACACACGTTGAACCAAATACATCACGGTTAAAAAACGTAATCACTTATTCTGCTGTACACTTCAGATTGCAGTTAAATTTCTACTTAATTCTATACAGAAAACAGATGTGGCAAAAGATTTATATTATTGCACTAACCTACTCACTTGATAAATATACATATATACGATTATTATCGCAAAGTCCATTGAAAATACTTGCGTGGAACGTCGGTATGTATAAGCAATACAGAATTGATACGATATATTCTCGTTCTCGTTCTGTATCGCGTATCTTGTCAGTGTCTGCGCTTGCTTGGCCATTTGTTGCGGAGAAAATAAGGAAAGTGTGTTCAAGCGCCAGCAGAAAACAGTGTAAAGAAATACTCTTTGAGAGAAGCAGTCTTTATCAGCAGAAGTTAAAAGCAGCTCTTAAGTGTATTTACTTGTCTCATTAGTGTTTAATGCAGTTGTTGTTGCTAGGAAACGCTTGTTTTGTTTACTGTGTGGAGACGTGCTGATATCACGTTTGGTCTCGTTCTGTATGGCGTATCTTGTCAGTGTCTGCGCTTGCTTGGCCATTTGTTGCGGACAAAATAAGGAAAGTGTGTCCAGCTGAATTAATGTAGCATTTTGTTTAGTATTTTCACGTTACGGCCTCCTCCTGTGAAGACCAAAGAGTGTAAAGACCATCGACTCCACCGGGCAGGGACCCTGGCAAAGGATAAGTATCACTTTTTATTTCTCCTCTTTCCTAATACTTGTTTCGCTTCTGTTTCAGTTTTTATAACCATTTCTTACTATGTGTAAGTAAGTTGTTGTTTTTTAACGTGTGCTTGGCAGTGTCATTTTTTAGGATTACTGATAAACTACTGTCATTTGATTTGTATTATTTGTATTTGTTATTTATTTTAATTTTAGTTACATTATGTCTGAATTTATTATGTCTATATAGGTCTTTTATTAAGTAAAGTTTTAGCTTTTAGTTTTGGATCTGTTTTTAGTTGTTTTAATACTACAATTGATTGCTTCTGTTGTCCTCATTTGTAAGTCGCTTTGGATAAAAGCGTCTAATAAATGACTAAATAAAATATATTCCATTAATTCAGTCAAACGCTGCAGATTTCAGCCTCATCAGCAGTCGAAACGTACCTTTGTTTTGCTTCGGCATGTGTTCTTGTCAGCAGCAAATAAATGTCATAAAATAACTTTCATAAGCTCTAAAACCTGCAAGACATTTTCATGCCTTTATCCGCCATATTTAAAATACAGGAAGCGACGTCAGTCGGAACCAAAACAATGCCAAGGCACTGTAATATCCTAAACACTAGATGGCGCTAAACATCCAAGTATTATAATATATAAGTTGTACATATTTTTTTAAATTATAAATAAATAAATGAATGAATGAATAAATAAACTACTACACAGCGCAACTTGGACTGAAAAAAGTAAAAGTAACTCAGATATTCTCTTGTAAATTAAAAAGTAATGCGTTATTTTACTAGTTACTTGAAAAAAGTAATCTGATTACGTAACTCGCGTTACTTGTAATGCGTTACCCCCAACACTGCTTCCGGTTTGTTAAGATTCAGATTTTGTTGTCATTTAGAAGCTTTTATCCAAAGCAACTTAAATAATACAGGAACAGTCCTAATGGGACAACAACTGAGATTTCATTATTTTTACACTTGCAGGATTTGAACCTACAATCTGATGAACAACACCATATCTGACCTTTATTTGACCCTCTAACTCTAACACTTTCTATTCTATTTTAATTCTACTTTATCTATATTTATCTTCTTTTTTATTATTTATTTATTTTTATTTAAAAAAACAAAAACAAAAAAAAACACTAGCTTTCTATTTTTTCTATTCTATCTACTTGTTTTTCTTTGTGCGTGTGGGTGTATAATATATATTATACTAACCGAGACTTGTCATTTGCACTTATATATTGTTGCTCTTTTATTAGTTTTGACTGCTTTTATTGTCCTCATTTGTAAGTCGCTTTGGATAAAAGCGTCTGCTAAATGACAAAACAAAAAAAAAAGTCTGACAGGAAGATTAACACTTAGAATACAACATCATTTTGATTGCATTTATTCATGTGACACACCACAGGTGCTATGAGAAGGTCAGAATGCTGCTGGAAGCAGGTCATTCACTGTTAGACTCGTCTTGTATCTGGACTGCGTCTCGTTGGGCAGCATACTGTGCCATGTTAGGCAATCCTGATATTACGCAACAATTCAGAGCACTGCGGAAAACGGCCATTTCATTTGCATCAAACCTGTGTGGAAAACAGAAAAGAGGCTGAGAATGCAAAGAAATATACATACAATTTTTACGGAGTGATATTAAGTGTTCATTCATTTTTTTGTGCAATTAGGCCTCATTTAGAGGCCTTAGCTCATGCAGCGTGAAATGATGTGAGATTTCGTGTTTGTGGATGTTACCATTCATTTGTCTTCTTATCGTAGCATTCCGCATCAGACGTTGTGCTGAATCCATTAAACCCTCCGACAGCAAACAACTGATCATCAACTACCTGGATTTTGAAGAAGGTATAAAGGAAATTAAATAATGTTCAGCTAAAGTATTTGCCTTCATATGAATAAATCTTAGTATTGATGAAACACTTCAATGAAACCCAATAATGTACAACATAGAATTTCTTGACTCTTGAAATTAGGAAGATATTTTCATAGTCCAACACACTGGGCAATATTGATTCGTTCTGATTTCCATTAAGCCTTCTGGAGTTTTTTTAGATGCAACTTTCCACTTAGTGTCAATATGGGACCAATACAGATTCCCTATATTCATAATTACCAAATAATTATTGTAATGTTATTTCATAGTTTCAGCAAATACAAATAATAACTGTCCACATCTCACCTCAATGCCAAAGTTACTGCGTGGATTGTACATGGATGCAATATCACACCAGATGTTAGTCAGTGGGTTGTAGGTTTCTGCGCTCCGCAAACGGCTGGCACCATCGAAACCACCAACCTTTAAAAAAGACATTTTTTTATTTATGCATTCTGTGTATTTGTATGCACATTCATGCATGCATTTACATACACACAAAACAACCTTTAAACTGTGATTGCTTCCATGATTCAGTAGGTGTGTAAGGCTTATTACAGTTAACTAAAACGATTTAAAAATTGTTCTTGGAATAAAATAAAATACTTGAAAAATGATTTCAGACAGTTCAGCAAGGCAACATTTCTCATTTTCATTCAGTTTAACTTGAGGTACTAAAATAAACTAAAACTGAAATACAAATTATTAAAACTATATAGACATATAGTATACTATATAGACATAAAACACTTAATTTAGTTTAACTTGTACTAAAATCATGCACAAAATATAAAACTGAAAAAATACATTTAGTTTAACTGTATTCTAAAATGATACAAAAAAACCATATGCTACTATATAGACAAAGATATATTTAAATAACAAAAACTTATAAAAATGACAAAAACAAAACAAAAAAAACTAAAATAAAATCTGAAAATACATAAAATGTTTTAAAAATTAAATGCAAAATATGAATAAAAGCTATAATAGTATGTCAATGATTCTAAAATAGCAGTGATGCCTGTGTTTAATACTCACAGCATAAACTAGATCCCCGTAAGCGATCACACCAACACCACTGCGGCGGCTTCTCATGGGAGCGATGAGAGTCCACTGGTTTGTGTCAGGGTTAAAGCTTTCAGCTGAGAAGAGACACTCTGTCCCAGTAAAACCTCCACAGATATAAACCTGCCAAACACACACAAATATAATCCACATGATGTTCGTGACTAAAGCCTTTCACACAACTGTTACAGGTTGTTCAGAAAAACAGTGTTTACGACACTCAGTATATTTCAAACGATATTCTTTTTCTTATTTACAGTATTCTTATGCTATAGTCCACAGTTTCTCCATTTCACCTGTCCTTCTGTTTTTCAGGTCACTGGTTAATGTTCTCACCCTGCCCTGCAGTGAGGTGGCGCTGGCATCACTCCTCCGTTCGTTCATGGATGCGGTCAGTGTCCACTGGTTGGTGTCAGGATCATAGCGTTCCGTTGATTTGAGCCGTCCATGTCCATCAAAGCCACCAATGGCATAAATGAACCCATCCAGAACAGCAACACTAACATAGCATCGCCGTTCATACATGGGAGCCACCTACAACACGACATGGTTTTACCATTTTTTGGCATATACTGTAAGTCAGTGTCTATACATATATATCAATACACTATCTCATTGTTCTCTTCTATCAATTGCAATAAAGTACAATGGTATTATCATGATTTTTGATGGACTTTTAAATGTACTTTATAATAAGTGTAAATGTGCTTAAAAAAATTTCTTTTTTGACACAATCATGAAGGTAACTGGTTGTTTTTGTCCAAACATTTATATAATTTAATATAATATAATATAATATAATATAATATAATATAATATAATACAATACAATACAATACAATATAATATAATATAATATAATATAATATAATATTACATTATATTGTGTTATATTATTATCAGGGTTATTATAGTTAACTAAAACTTAAGCCATACAAAAAAGTGCATGAAATTTTTTTGCATGAAATAAAATAAAAAGATGGAAGTTGGAAAAGAAGGTGACATTTTTTTTTATAAAATAAATAAAACCCTTAAACTTATTTCAGCTAGTTGTCAAGGCAACACTTCTTATTTTTATTAAGTTTAAATTAATGTGCTGAAATAGGTAAAACCGAAACATGTAAATATATAGATATAAATCGAAATATAAATGACAAAAAATACAACAAAATTACTAACATCTAAAATAATAATAATAAAAAATATATATATATATAT
>NW_015632714.1:281271-285559 GCF_001515625.1 Sinocyclocheilus rhinocerous
ATAAAAAATATATATATATATATATATAAACATATTCTCTTAAATATACTTAATTAACACATCCAAATTTTAATATTAAATATAATTTATATTATTATATTATATTATATTATATCTGAAGCTACAATAATTGTTGGGAAACAAAAATGTATCATGGTTTTACCATTTTTTGGAGATGGTCCTCACTGCAGAACACAAGATCCAGGGGGCGTGGTTGGATCCAGATCCAACTCCTCCCACCTTACATATACCTAAACCTACCCGTCTCCGCTCCCTGATTCCTAAACCCACCCATCTCCACCCAACCACGCCCCCTGGATCTGTTCTGCAGTGAGGGGCTACTGATTTTTTGGACATGTACCATGGTAATACAGTGTTATTCTTTAAAGTATTCTTTAAACCAATTTCATTCAGTACTGTGGTCCATATCAAAGTACAATCTGATACCCATCATTTCACCACAGCACTTTTTTTTTAAAGGAAGCAAAATTAAAGTTACCTGTTGACCTACAACATTGCTCACCTCATGCCAGGTTTGAGTGATAAGATTGAGTTTCCTCACACTGTTAAAATACTCCACACTGTCATAACCACCAACACTGTAGACAAACTCATCCAGGACAGCTGTGCCATGATAGGCTCTGGGACGCTCATCCTCAAGAGTCACATTGACCCAGCGGTCTGCGTTTGCATCATATGCCTCGATCACATTGGAGGGACTGCCGTTGCTCCATCCTCCGATGGCCAATAGAATCGCAGAGGGCAGACGTGGGCGTGTCAGTTGATGTATGAGCTCTAAGCTGATGGGTCCATGCAAATCCATGTCAAATTCAAACAAAGCCTTCATTGCATTGATGATAAGAGGCATGCAGGCTTCGTTCTCCATCACCAGTGCATTGCTCTTTACATTATTGATGAAGTAGTCTGATGTCATCAATCCCATTCGAACCTGAAGCACAGTGAAGAGAGTTTAAACTTTCAGAATGGCTAGATTGTTGCAAGGCTGTTACTAAGTAGTTGATATGGTGTT
The DNA here is from genome assembly GCF_001515625.1 of Sinocyclocheilus rhinocerous. Lineage (NCBI taxonomy): Eukaryota > Metazoa > Chordata > Actinopteri > Cypriniformes > Cyprinidae > Sinocyclocheilus > Sinocyclocheilus rhinocerous. The sequence goes on from NW_015632714.1 coordinate 282,302, forward strand.
CGAATGGCTTGCAACATTACAAAATATCTTTTTACTCAGTATTTTTGTCTTGTTTCTAGTAAAAATCTCTAAACTTTATAAAAACAAGATGCATTTAGCAAAACAAAAACAAATGATTTAAGATATTAAGTCTTGTTTTATGAAAAAAGGATCAAAATTAGGCATGTTTATGTTTAAAATAGGAAAAATATATTTTAATGGGTTAAGAAAAATAAACTTATTTCAAAAGTAAAACAAGATGTTTTTTAACCCCATTGGCAGAGTTTATTATATTTAACAAAAACTAAAATGATCATTACTTAAAATAAATTAAACTTGAACTGAAATAAAATAAAATAAAATACATATTTTTTCAGCTAGTTGCGAAGGCAACAATTCTCAATTTCATTTAGTTTAATTTGATGTACTAAAATAACAATAACACTTAAATTAATAAAACTACTACATGAAGAAAGAAAGAAATATTAATAAAAATTATACATGCTTATTAAAAAAAACTAATAAAAATGACAAAAACAACAAAAATACTAAGACTAAAATAAAACTAAAATTAAAATGAACACAGAAAACATAAAAATAAAAAAATAATTCAATAAATTAATAAAAATTATAATATATTTTTCTATAAACTCACTTAATTTTGTTATTTATTTATATTGTTTAATACACAAGACTTAGTATCTTAAGTTATTTTCCTTCTCAAGTAAATGTATCTTTATTTAAGGCTTTTTAGATATTTGTAATGGAAAACAAGACAAACATACTAAAAAAAAAAAACTGGAAAAAAAACTTTTTTGTAGTGCAGGCTGTTGAAAAATAGCTCCTCTGTTTTACCTTTGGCAGAAGCATGGCGATGTGTTTCCTCCTGCTTTCAGGTGCATGATCAATCCAGTGGAGCACGGCTTCAAAAACCACCTCCTCCTGTTTGACATTCAGCTCATCCTTATCAATGATCTCCTCAAGCTGTTCCACTGAGAGCTCCAGGAACTCCTCAGATACTTGCAGAACCTCCTCAAAGTGCTGCAGGATGTAGAGCTTTGCCTATATGGCGGAGCTTTGAGCAGGAGTGGAAATCCTCTGTAAACATGCAGATGCCAATGCAGTTCTCCGGACAGAAGCGTGACCCCAGGAACTGACAGCAGGCATCTACAAGACCTGAGACTAAGAACTGATCAGCCGCCACTAAGAGCTCCAACACATTCTCTTCTGTAATGAAGACAGATCCTGTGTACGCATACTGAATAATAAGAGACATGATGTTTCGGGACATTCCTGGAATATCATAGAATTGTTCTGGTATTCTGGTCCAATTAGCGGAGAAAAGAACCCTGCAAACAAATTTGAAAAAGAAATATAGGCATTATTAATTTGTATTTTTGTTACACACATTAAAAAAAAATATTATTTACAATTTAATTTCAGATCAATTTTCGCAAGTAGAGAAACATGTTGCTTTAAAATATATGCTGCTGGTAATTTTCACAGATTGTAATTTGTAACAGATTGTTTTCATATATTAAATTCAACATGCTGGGTAAACTCATAAACATTCTTACAATTCCATTAAAATTAGGAATTTATTTTCAAGAAACATTTTTATTTAAATACTGTAGTAATGTCATGTGTTCTGCCAATACACTCATTAATTTCTATTCATTTATACATTAGACATCTTAGGCAGTTTCAACAGTATGATGTTAATTGATGAAAATTATGTAGGCCTATATAATTATAATTATTTCTAGGTAGGCTACTTTGCACACAGTTGCAGTTTAAATGCTTCTGCTCACCTAAAATAAGGGCTGCAGCCACACAAGATAATCTTGTGCACTTGAAATTCTCTGTCATTTGCCCTGATGATCAAGTCAGTATGTTCACCCAGTGAACGTGCTTCATCAAACACGTTAAAAGCTGTGGGACTGATGCTCTCCATTTTTTTTTACCAGCTTCTTTAGTAAATGTATGAGGTCTTCTCGTCTCAAACTATGATTGAAGTCTCAGGACTCTGGAGTTCCATATATTCTAGTTCTAGAATATCTTTGTGACATCATAGTGGCCGAGATTGAACAGGTTGTTTTTTTTATTAATTTGTGTCTTGGCCTTAGCATTTGGCTTTTGCATCAAAAACCAATGTTAAGTTTTCATTAACAATTAATAATAATTAACCATTTCATTTTCAACTCAGTGACCAATAAAATTAAACTTTAAAAATAAAAAAAAATAAAAATACAATATATATATATATATATATATATATATATATATATATATGAACATGCAATCATGCAAATACATGGCACAAAACACTAGTGTGTTTTTGACAGTATAGGGCAGATTCAACAGATGTCAAACAGATGTTGCATTCCCACTGACATTTTACATAATGCAGAATAGTTTGGTATTACATAGGCCTACTTAATTAAACACTGTAAAGGCGAAATTACAAATATCAAGCTCAGAACTGTATTTTTACAATATTTACAACTGCCAAATAACAACAACAAATTTCCATGATATCGACGACATCAGATTCATTACCTATTTGATCATTTGTTGCAAAATCCCGCCTATTTGAAAGTCCGACCAATCCCCATACAAAAAAGTTGGGTAGGAAATAATATGGGTCAACTGTGCAATTACAGATGTAACGACAGAAATTAACTACAGAACAGATGTAATACATGCAGGCATTTTAAAATATAATTACAATGTAACCATTTACATTATTTATACAAAATTTGTACATTTGATACTTAAGTAGTTTTAATATCAGTTACTTCAACATATTTTTCTAATATTTGAGTCAGTTTCCATAAAGGTATCATTACTTTTATATAGGTATAATGGTTGGATATTTTATACAACACTCAATATACCATAGCTACAACTTTTACATATTACTACTAGGCAGTGGCGTGCAGTGTTCTAAAGAGGAGGCATAATCCTCACTATTTTTTTTAACAAATGTATATTTATGTTCCTGTTACACTTAGTGTTGAAACATTTTCCAGATTAAATGCATAACCATTACTTACAATATGAAAGAAAAAACAACAACCAATACAATACTATTTAGTTTTTATATGACTACATTTACAAGTGCACCAAAAAAATATTTTATTTTTTACAATAATCAGAGTAAGGATTTAATGTTTACATGAACTCTTCACTCTTGCTTCAGTAGCTTCGCTACTGTTCGTAGTTGTGAAGTTTAGAATCAGTGGGGTCTGACAAACACCTTTAGTGGAGGCCTTGTGC
>NW_015632715.1:0-437 GCF_001515625.1 Sinocyclocheilus rhinocerous
TATATATATATATATATATATTTTACTGCACTGTTTCTTTAAGTGGTAAAAAAGAAACACTGGTCAAACCTGTCCCACAGTAATAATACTGTTGTTTATATTCTATTCGCGGATTCCTGTTCCCAGTAATCTGATTTCTGTCACTCCATTACAAAATAATCCAATTATAAGATAAAACTGAGCCCCCATGAACTAGATATACGACTCATTGGATTAGCGCCACCTTTTACAGGGTACGTCTGAACAAGGGTGTAACTTTGGTTTGAGAAGTGGGGGGGACACAAAATGGGGGAAAATGTTTTCGATTTGAATCCCATTTCCTGCATGTACATACATTTATGGACTATGGTGATACAAAATCCAGGAAATAATTAAGTTGATTAATGATCAATTCAGGCAAAAAGAATAGTAGGCTACTAAACTATGTATAAGAAAAA
>NW_015632715.1:594-4118 GCF_001515625.1 Sinocyclocheilus rhinocerous
TTTCTTTCTTTCTTTTCATCCATGATGACATTAAAGTCATCTGTTGCTGCTTCTGGCGTTTCTTTGCTGACTGTGCCGCAACCGCGATACCCGCTCATTAGAACTTTCAGTGAGCTATTTTTAGAGTGTGCACGCGACGTTCCCGGACGCGGTCGCGTGCGTCTGTGCCCTGCTCGGTCCTGCTCCTCCGTGGCGATGACGGCGTGCGGTTAAAAAAATCATAACAAACGAATTTGAAAGTGGGGGGGACACAAACCTGATTTTGAAAAGTGGGGGGGACATGTCCCCCCTGTCCCCAGTGGAAATTACGCCCCTGCGTCTGAAACATGACACAAACGAGAGGTTCATATTACTACAATGTGTCAAACCCACTGTTGTTGTTACGTAACAGAAACTGTAACGTGCTCGCTTGCGTAACACTCGGAATCCGCGCGCCCCCGCTGCTCGCTCGCGCTTGTCCGCGCATGCGCACTCGCGCTGTGGTCTGTCCGCCATTGAGACACACGAGCTCCGATACAAACGGGTGAGAGAGGCAGTGACACAGACGACACTCACGCATCTGCATTCCTCGTGCTCTGAAGTTTGACGGTTACCGTTTTTTTAAACCACGTTTTTTTACAGTCCGTTTACACTGGTGGGTTTTTTTTGTCCCGAGATACGTTGATGGACCCGCACAGGATATTTTTGTAGCTGTCCAGGGCGAACGTGTGTTCCCGTTAGTTGGTTAAGCGAACCGAGCTTGGCTCTTCTCTGGGGGCAAGCGTGCCGTGCTCAGCGTTAGCGTTTGATGGATCCTAGAATCGCCTGGTTTCAGCCAGAACAGCGCGGACCTGCCAACAACCTGTGGATGCACATCTGGGAAACGACGCAGACTCTGGGAAACCTCTACTTCAACAACAACTGCAACACAGCCAGCGCAAAACTAACGAGTAGTAGCAGCGGCGGCGGCATCGGTGCGTCGAGCAACGCGGCCGACAGCAGCGGCAAGCCCAAGGATCATCAGGGGATGTCTGTATCCAAACCCGACAGTGAGGTCTCCGAACAACAAGACTTTATCCCTCTGGAAGCCAATAACAACAATAAGAGCAGCAGGGGTGTCGGCGGCGGGGGGCAAGTGGCTGGAAGTAGGGTCACAGTAGTGGGAACGGAGTTGCCAAGCAAGAGGAAAAGAGACAACAAGGCGAGCACCTTTGGTTTTAACAGGAGTCTGCTGCTGTCAGATGGGGTGGAGGACATTTACACTGGCACACCGTGGAAGAGCAGAAACTACTCGGAAGGCATTGTGGGGTGAGTGCAGAAACGAACTTTTATATGCGTGGGTGTATGATGATAACCTCGGCGCAGGGCTCGGTTTGTTTGCTCGGATTCAGGAGCTGGCCTAACTGTTACGCGTTTGACACTAAACTGAGGGTTGTTCAATCATTACACGTTTAACGTGTCGTGACCTGAATAAGAGGACTATAACATCACGGTGTTGGACCTGCGACCGCCCGTTCACTAAAATAACTAACTTATAAGGTTTCTCGCAGGTTTACCAGTGGTTTGACATTCGAGCCGTTTCTTCACCATATTTGGCATGTCTAGAGTATCCTTGCAATCCTTCCATTTAAATGACCTGCGCTGGCTTGTCAGCTGCTCCCCTGACGTCTCTAGTGCCCGAATCACAAGTAGCACGAACTCTCTCTCAAAGTCCACTTAAAATCTCAAATGGATAGTTCACCTAAAAACGAAATGTTGTCATTATTTTCTCACCCTCTTGTCGTTCCAAACCTGTGTAACGTTCTTTCTTCTGTGGAACATCAAAGAAGATATTTGGAAGAATGTTGGTTACTTTGACATTGTATGGACAAAAATAACACTCAAAATATTTTCTTTTATGTTCTGTAAAAGAAAGTCATACAGGTTAGGAATGACATGACATTTGGGGGAAGCTATTCCTTTAGCTGCTGCTTGTCATGAGCCAAATAATGTACGGTTTCTGTCGTTATACCATAGTTACTACAGTGGTTAGTACTACAAGAAAAATGTGGTTTCATGGTATCAGCTTTTCACACAGTTTGAAGGAAAGCCCATGTTAAGTTGTTTTACAGTAGTAACCGTTTCCTTTTTAAATAAATGTTAAGGAAAAAAATTAATAGAACCTTCAAAATGGTTAATTTAGAATCTAGAAGTTGAAGGTATTGACCCTTATGGTTGATTACATATCTCGGTGCATTTTCCCTTGTGTGCATGCATTTATTTAATGAGACCAATCCCAGATAGCACTGTATGATTTACTGTATGTGCATTACATAGAGTTGCTCTACTGTAGTTACTGCCTCTATTAATCATTATCTTCCTCCCAGTCACTCAGTCAGTCAATAATCTACACCTTGCACTTCACACTCAGGTTACTTGGTGATCATAAGTCATGATTACATAGACTTCTTTCCTTCTTGTTTTATTGCTGTTATTACTATAATTGCTGAATAGTTTTTCTGATATGAATAAAACGGCTTGAAAGGGAAGGTTCACTCAAAAATGAAAAATGACATTTACTTAGCCTCAGGTCGTTCCAAACTCATAAGACTAATGAAAAATATCTTCATTTGTGTTCCAAAGATAAACAAAAGTAAATGCCAGAATGTTTCATTATTGAGTGATCTCTTTAAATGTGGAATGTGTGAAATGAAAACAAAGCAGCAGCATACTCTCAAACCGCAATTTTCCTGAACCAAGAGAGGTTCAATTAGGTTTTAGTGGCCGTACTTTATTAAGGGTGTGCCGGAGAGGTCGATTGTCAAACTGTATGAGGTACCATTTTGAATGAAGCATGTGGAAGTAGTGCTTGATTATGGTGTGAGTAGTGGTATGATGTTAGAATTAGGTGTAAAGGGTGTGGTGGTGGTTTGGTAGGTTTTTGAAAGTTCAGATTGCCCTATTTTGTGATACAGTTGTGCTCAAAATTATTCATACCCTTGATAAATATGATCAAAGAAGGCTGTGAAAATAAATCCGCATTGTTTATCCACTTGATCTTTCATTCAAAAAGAATAAAAAAAATGTAACCTTTAAAGTAAAAAAAAAAAAAGTGAAAGTGGGGGAAAATCACAGTATGAAATAAATATTTTTCTCTAATACAGTAAGAGGACGTGTGTCACTGGGTTCAATGGTCAGATGAAACAAAACAAAAAAAAGCTTTTTAACAGCAAACACTCAAGATGGTTTGGTGCACACAGGGATAAAAAAGTACCCCATGTGTACAATGAAATATACTGCTGTATCTTTAATGTTGTGGGCCTATTTTTCTGCCGGAGATCCTGGATATCTTGTTCAGATAGATGGCATAATGGATTCTATAAAATACCAATGGATAAAAAGTAAAAAACTGACTGTCCATGCAAGAAATATTATAATGGGCCATGGTTGTATCTTCCAACAGGACAATGATCCACAAACAAACATCAAAATCAAAACAAAAATGGGTCACTGAGAACAAAACCAAGCTTCTGCCCTGGCCAACCCAGTTCCCTGAGCTGGACCCT
>NW_015632715.1:4164-5485 GCF_001515625.1 Sinocyclocheilus rhinocerous
AGCATTAACTACACAGAGCCGTTGTTCACTGACGAGCTGCGCAAAAAATCGCACGAATATGAACGTGGTTTTGCGCAGCTCGTCAGTGAACAACGGCTCTGTGTAGTTAATGCTGCTCAATGTGAAAGCACGCACGTGATGGAGATTTACCGCTGATTACAGAAGCGGCTTTACTGATAAGATGCGCGTTAAATATCGCATGCGATTTATCGTGCAGCAACTTGTGGAGCCCAGAGCAAAGTACAACCAGCAAGCCGTATCCTCATTTATAGTAATGTTAGCAGAGTGTTTGCATAAGAGCATTCCTTTGGGATTACTCTAATACTCTAGTCTAGAGGTCTGCTTCCCTGACCCGAGCCTGACGGGTCCCGAAATACTTTCGCGTTTCGGGTCGGGTTCGGGTTAATGTTTAATGAATAGCTTCGGGTTCGGGTCGGGCTCGGGTTTATAGCTAAACTAAAACTATATGCAGTAGGCTACGCTGCTTTCATAGACGCACACAAACACATTGTTGCACACGACAACGACAACACAGCACGGAAACTTTTATTAGTAAAATAGCTTCGACAGGCTACTGACTCGCAATGTTATATTTCTCTACATTGAGGGGTAAAATCGCTGTTTTTGAAGTAACTAAAAGCCTCACTGCTTGTAGAGAGAGACGCGCAGATGCAGGTTCACCCACACAACTTTCATCTCTCTCTCTCTCTCTCTCTCTCGCTAATTCAAATAAATGATATCTTCACTGCATTTCATAACTGGTAAGTGTTTTTTCTTTTGCCTTGTGAACTGGCCAAGCCTTAATGATTCTGTTTCTTTACATATATTTGTTTACTGACCGTTGCATGCAATCGTGAAATACAGCATTTTATAAAATTGGCTATTCATTGTGGAAAAAAAAAAAGATTTCGGGTTAGGGCTCTAAATTTAACTGTGCCGCTCTGGTCGGGTCAGACGATGTCTGGTACAGGCCGGGTTTGGGCTTCAGTTTAAAGCCCGTGCAGACTAGAGGTCGACCGATATGGGTTTTTCACTGGCCGATGCCGATATTTAGAAATCAGGGCAGCCAATGGCCGATATATGATACCGATTTTTTTGGCCGATGTTTTTTTTTTCCCCATTCGTCTCATAAAAGTGAGTTTGAGCAAATTATTATTGCAGGGTACAAGATAGTAATAGTAGTAGTAGCCCAATTTAGAGTAATAATACATGGCTCAAAACTTAAGCACCTTCTCAAAACAGTTCTGAAGCATGCTTTTTGTTTATGTTTGCTGACAGACACCAGTGTTTCCCACAGACTGCAAATTACTTCTCTGCCAGC
>NW_015632715.1:7375-8013 GCF_001515625.1 Sinocyclocheilus rhinocerous
ACACACACATTTCATGAGGAAAGTTAACGTGCACGTTATAATCAGCCCAGAAGTTTCGTCTGAATTGCATTTGTTTCTACTTTCACATGCAAATAACTTGTTGCACTTATGAATATGATAACTTTCCGGCATCAATTCTAGTAGGGTAAAACGTAATTACACTTTCGAAACGGTCTGTTTTGTCCTGCCATCATTAGCTGAAGCTGTGTGTGAACAAGAAGTGGCTGCAGAGCAGAGTATGTGAGCAGAGCGGTGTGATTTTGAATGGAGGGAGGAGCGGATTTTTAAAAAATCGGAGCATCGTGGTTTTCACTCGCTCCAAGAGCGCTCCACCACCACTCCATCACAAGTACAATTCATGCCAACGGCCCGTAATATAACTGCATATTTAACAAGAATTCACACGTTAAACATAGCCTATTTAGCTAGCTTGATAGAGATCACTTAAATCAGAAAGAATGTGAAGACTAGGATGACGGCAATGGACATGAGCGGGAAGTTCTCAAGGAATTTGTTTGTTCCTTCTAGATAATGAATATTTTCAGGTGAAAGCATGATTTAAACAGGTACTACTCTTATTCACACACAATCGCTCTCTCAATAATGCATTCAAACAAATGTAATCTTACAGTGCTACT
>NW_015632715.1:9053-12277 GCF_001515625.1 Sinocyclocheilus rhinocerous
CTCTTTGGATTTGAGACTTTAGTCTTTGCAACTTTACAGATCTTCTTTATGCACCAAGAGCTTGTAACACTCCAAAGAGAAAGGAAAAATTGAAATTGCATCATATGACCCCTTTAAGAGTGCACTGGCCACGAGCGATGACATCGTGGATGCTATTGTCGGACCTACACACACATTTCATGAGGAAAGTTAACGTGCACGTTATAATCAGCCCAGAAGTTTCGTCTGAATTGCATTTGTTTCTACTTTCACATGCAAATAACTTGTTGCACTTATGAATATGATAACTTTCCGGCATCAATTCTAGTAGGGTAAAACGTAATTACACTTTCGAAACGGTCTGTTTTGTCCTGCCATCATTAGCTGAAGCTGTGTGTGAACAAGAAGTGGCTGCAGAGCAGAGTATGTGAGCAGAGCGGTGTGATTTTGAATGGAGGGAGGAGCGGATTTTTAAAAAATCGGAGCATCGTGGTTTTCACTCGCTCCAAGAGCGCTCCACCACCACTCCATCACAAGTACAATTCATGCCAACGGCCCGTAATATAACTGCATATTTAACAAGAATTCACACGTTAAACATAGCCTATTTAGCTAGCTTGATAGAGATCACTTAAATCAGAAAGAATGTGAAGACTAGGATGACGGCAATGGACATGAGCGGGAAGTTCTCAAGGAATTTGTTTGTTCCTTCTAGATAATGAATATTTTCAGGTGAAAACATTATTTAAACGGGTACTACTCTTATTCACACGCAATCGCTCTCTCAATAATGCATTCGAACAAATGTAATCTTACAGTGCTACTTCATCTGTATGTATCTGATTTCGAATAAACAGAAATCTGTAAGAAATGCAGCGATCAGTTGGTAAAATAACTGACGAAAACGTAGTTATTTTCATCACAAATATTTGCACTGCAAAAAGCAGCAATAATACCTTTTAATGCTGACAACTATGTTATTAGCTTGTCATGTGGTAGGAAAAAAGTTTGCACACTGGTGTTCCAATAAGCCTCTTTGAAACACTCCTGTTATTTTCTTTTTTCTTTTTATATACGTTATGAACAGAAGAACTGTGATATTTCAAACATACTGAAATACTTTAGCCGCGGAGTGGTGTTTCTGATATCTGTGAGCGAGGAGTGGAGTGGGAAATGGTGAACCCGGAATGGAGTTGGAGCGGAGTGATTATTAAATGGTCGGAGCGCGGAGGGGAAATTGTTGCCGCTCCACTCGGCTCACGTACTCTGCTGCAGAGTGTGAGTTGCTCGGTCTCTCACGGAGCCAGAGAGATTCTCCGGCGTTCCGCAACAACGCTTAGCTGCCCGCAGATGCGCCTGCCTATAAATCGGCTTAATTTGCAGCACAATCGGTCGATGCCGATTAATTAAAAAATGCCAAAAATCGGCCGATCAATCGGTCGACCTCTAGTGCAGACCTCTACTCTAGTCCTCACCTTACAGACCTCTTACCTGATCCCCCTTCTTGTTTCTCGAATGAATGACTCCCATCAGCTCTGTCTTATAGACGTGGGGCGAAATATACAGATTAAGCGCAGATTGGCTCATGCTATAACATTGTATTCAGAGAGCATGTCTGAGATGCTTTAAAGATTTAAAGCTTGTTCTGGGATCATTTGTTTTGGATTTTAGTCTTTTCCATTTCTGCATGTCTCCAATATGTGAAATGTGCTTCCCTCCTACAGCACAAAATATTTCCCACCTACATTATAGAAATATTTTGTGGATGTGTTGGAGGCTAATTTCACAATCATTTTTGCTGTTCTGTTTGGAGGTGTGAGAAAAAGAACATATGGTTTTATGGGTGTGTCTGAGTGTGTGTGGAGAGATTTTTCTGTTCATATTCTCCGTATGTTGAACAAGTTCCTTCCTTGCTCTACCCAAAACAAATGCTCCCCCTTTCCATCTGATACACGATCCCCGTCTCTGAGATGTCATGGTGCTTCCAGCCAATCAGAGTAAGTCGAGATTCTTTCGTCTGCCTGACAGCTGTGCTGCAATGAGAGGACAGAGAAAAATCCTCTCTCCACTCTTAGTTGTGCTGCTGCTGAATTTTTTATCTTCTCAATGTTTTTTTTAAGTGTAGGATGAGTTCAGTGCACTGGTCTCTTTTTGAAGAGCACTGAATCGATGCAAAGGATATATTTTTGGACACTAACGTTCATTTGTATTCAGAAAGCGTTGCTGAACAGATGGTGTCCTGCGTTAATGTCTTTGAATAGTTTTTGGTCATGCTGAAACTTTAAAGGTCCAATATTTTACACCTTTCTGGAGTTTTATTTTAGGCTTTGATGTCCTTAAGAAAATATATTTGCGGTATAAGTACCAAAAACCATCTCAATATATTTTTACAGCTCCTTTCTCAGGAGCTCTGCTGAGAACAGGTCGATTTTGGCCTGTCTAATTAATATTCATGAGCCTCTCTTCTGATTGGCCTGTTGTTTTCTGAGTGACGCACGGCCAGGATGTAGCTGTAAAAATAGTTGCTTGCTGAAATTGAAATGTATATACATCTTGATCATGACTAGATAGACACGGTGAGTTTGTCTTTACTATACATGTTAGATGTGATCCACCTCATAGTAACAATCCTGTCAGATTGTCCATCCTTTGAGTGAGAGTGTAACGTTACAGGTTGGCCGATCTGGTTTCGTGGTTAAAGTTAACCTTTTCAACATGTTTCCGCGGTGTTGTCTGGGGGTTTGGCAAAAGGAGAGTGGGACGGTGGGCGGTGCTCGGGGTGGTGACTGAAGGCGGTGACTGTGTCGTTCTGACGTCAACTTTTTACGGAAGTCACAACGGTTCGTGAAAAATCACAGCTACTTTATGCAGGCTGTGTGAATTTTACTGTGGACTGACTGTTTTGAAACTTATATGGTAGTTACATAGCACCTAGACCTCAGTTATCATGAAAAAAGCCAGGAAATTTCAGTTTTGACTATATGGGACCTTTAAAGAATTGTAAATTAGTTCGTCTTCACATAAAGATGATTACTGCATGCAGTTCTTTGTTATAATTATGTAGTTTGTTGTGTTATTCATTATAAAACATTAAAGCATTAGTTCACTCCAGAATTAAAATTTCCTGATAATTTACTCACCCACGTGTCATTAGGGTTGGGTATCGTTTTTTTTTTTTTTCGATACCAGTGACAAATCGATACTTTTAAAACGGTTCCGGTGCCTGAACCGATACTTATAAAAAA
>NW_015632715.1:12481-16287 GCF_001515625.1 Sinocyclocheilus rhinocerous
GGGGCTTCACCTAACAGTATACATAGCAAGGTTTTTTTTTTTTTTGCTTTTGTTTTTATAATAGATAAAAAGAAAACAAGTAGAAAGAATAGAAAAAGAATAGGGAATGCTAGTGTTAGAGGGTCATTTTTAAATAAAAATAAAACAATTCAATAGAACAGAAAAAGAACACAATGCTAGTGTTAGAAGGTCATTATTTATAATAAAAAGAAAATAAGTGGAAAGAATAGAGAATGCTAGTGTTAGACTGACAAGACTATGCTGGAGTATACGCTCAACAGATTCTGAGCTCATTGACAAATATCTGATCTTGTAAGATGTGCTCCCTTTACACAGAGTGTGTGTGATTGCGAAATCAAAAGTGAAAGTAAACAGCGCAAACGCTTATTCAAAAATATTTAAATACACGGCATCCTGAGAATATTAGAATGTTTAAAGAAGTGGACACGAAAATCGCGGGAGCGAAACATGTTGCGGGAGCAGGCGGCAATGGTCAGAGATTCAGCGGGAGTGGGATTAAGAAAACAGCCGAATCCCGGACATTTTGGGCAATTAAGAAATCCTGGCCGGACTCATTTTTGTAGGTCCAAAAAGAGGACATGTCCGGGGAAAAGAGGACGTATGGCATTGACGCACTCCTCGGATGCTCTCATTTCCCGAGTTGTGCTTTTAAGTCGGAATGTGAAAACAACATGGACACTCGCGTTACTACAAAGATTTGTGTTATTTGTATTATTAGAGCTTTCCGACTTGAGTTCACGTGCATTTTCTCAGTCGGGAAATTATTATTTTTCACGTGCGGTGCACGATGATGCTTTTTACGTCCGTTTCGGAGAACCTGAGGACAAATATTTAAATCGATCGCTCAGGCATGGCACCGAAATGAGGCACAGAAATCTGCGTTCGGATTCGGTTCTAGTACATACCGGTTACATAGGTACCGTGCCATATTGGTACCGGGTTTCGGTACCCAACCCTACGTGTCATCCAAGATGTTCATGTCTTTCTTTCTTCAGTCGAAAAGAAAATAAGGTTTTTGAGGAAAACATTCCAGGATTTTTCTCCATATAGTAGACTTCAATGGGGATCAACGGGTTGAAGGTCCAAATTGTAGTTTCAGTGCAGCGTCAAAGGGCTCTACACGATCCCAGCCGAGGAATAGGGGTCTTATCTAGTGAAACGATCTGTTATTTTCTACAAAAAATAAACATTTATATACCTTTTTTTTTCTTTTTTTTTTACCACAAATGCTCGGTAAATGGTGGGTAAATTATCAGGAAATTTTAATTCAGGAGTGAACTAATCCTTTAAGCAAGGTTCTTTCTGGCTGCTACTTTTCCCATTATAGCTCTGTTTTCTGCAATTGAGTTCAGCCTATATTCATCGATCACTGTCATTAGGTTAACCAGTTGCCAGGGGACATAAGGGAGGCATTTCAAGTTGGTGGAAGGGGGCTAAATGTAATAGAAAAGCAGCCTTCAGTGCTAGCACATGGGGCTTCCCTGAGAGGCTCCCAGACGCTACAAGATAATGTTTTTTTCAACTTGAATTTTGCTGATTCTGTCACTAGCAGTAGGATTTTGAGATGTGAGAGTGTGCTCTGAGCCATGTATTATACTATGACTGTCCCAGACACCCTCACACACATTACAGCACTCGGCAAGAACTCATCCTCGTCACAAGGGCACTTTCCCAGGGTGGACGTGATGAACATGATGATGTCAGAATGTGTTACTCATGTTGCTCTTGTTTTTAGACCGGCGGCAGAATGTTTGGAATCTGCATTGACATTTGAAACCAAGAAATGATTGGCTGTTGGTAAACTAGTGTTGGGCGATATGCTCAATTTTCATATCATCCTATCGTCAGCCTGTGAGATCGCCAATACACTATATTATCGTGTTAATTTATGTAATTATTTTTTTTCATTCCGGAAAGTGAACCAACTCCAGCGTAAGGCTAAAAGCAGCCTAATGTTTTTAATATGACGGAATTTGTATTTAACATGATAACAAATTAATAGAAACATCATAAGTTACTAATTACAATGCTTACATTTCCTCAGTTATTCAAAAAGCAGCTACAGAAAACAAGCAAAGAACATTACCAAAGAACATCATCACAAGCTCAGTCTAGTGCGAGTTTATTTCAAAAGCTCAGCATAATTGTGTGATTGGTTAAAACGCACAATACTGTTAAAAACGCGGAAAAAGAAATATATTGCAACCAATAAGCCTTAATATTAATTAGATAGTATTACTAGCCTGATAATAATAATAATAATAATAATAATAATCGTCTTGCTATCGTCAAAGGCATCAGCCACAGGCGATATCTCTGACTATCGTCGATGCACGATACTATCAACCCTACAACCCTATGGTAAACATTTTAATTAGGGCTGTCCGATAAATCGCGATTAACACTAAATCTCACGTAAATCGACCTGTCTAGTGCGATTGATATCGCAAAGGCTGCTTTTATGTTTTTATGCGCAGTTTGTCCGTGAAGCACGGCTCTTTGATCAGTAGGAAGTGCTGCCCCGTCTGAAATCACTACGAGTTTGAGTCGCTTATAATGTGCATTTGTAAAAGCAACATTTGTCAAGCATCATCATTATAAATATGCTTTATTATCATGAAAATACCTGAGAAGGCTTGAAGAACAGTGATAGAAAGATGCTGGAACTACGCGTGTTATGGTACTTCTTCTGCGGGGCATATTTGGAGTTTCTGCACAAGAGCGCGCCCTCTGGCTTTTAGATGCAGCAGCAGCATTCAACCATACTTTACTAACAAGCTGCGCATAAATCGCAGCCAACCGCCAAATCGTGTGTGTTTTTTTTTTTTTAGTGATAGAAAGAAAGATGCACTACGCGTGTTATGGTACTTCTTCTGCGGGGCATATTTGGAGTTTCTGCACAAGAGCGCCCTCTGGCTTTTAGATGCAGCAGCAGCATTCAACCATACTTTACTAACAAGCTGCGCATAAATCGCAGCCAACCGCCAAATCGTGTGTGTTTTTTTTTTTTTTCCTATTTATCGTGCAGCCCTAATTTTAATCATGCTAGATCAAATGCTGACATGCTGCAGCAGCCTTAAAGGGGTCATGAACTGCCTTTTTATTATTTTGTACTGTTCTCTGAGGTCCACCTATAATGTTCTCAAGATTTTTACATAAAAAAAACATCACAATTTAGAAGTAATAAGCTATTTTCTGTAGGGATGCGCCGATCCGATATTCATATCGGGTATCGGCTCCGATAGTGCCATTTTTCTCGGATCGGGTATCAGTCAGAGAGGGCCGATCCAAATCAATCATTTTAAATTTTTTAATTTTTTTTTTCAATTGTGCGAATTATTCTGTTACTTCTGAAGCCATACGATAGCTTAATGTGAGCTACATATGAATATTTAAGTCCTTACATTAAAGTTCACACAAACTCTTTTCTCCACTGTGGCTGTCAGTCATTCGTTCAGCCTTTAAACCCTGGTCGCATTTGGTTACGACAGTCAGTTCGGTAAAGCTCTCTCCAAGATCATTCTGTGTTCCCATTATACTTGATTTGTAAATACATGTCTATGATTTTGCAAAAAGGACTTTATCTTCTTGCCGGAGTTTAATGTTGTTTTGTTACTTGCTACCGGGTGTCTGTGAGAACAAAACACGGGCATAGAAAAGACTATAAATTGTTTTTAACGTGCACAGTAACTGAAATTTAAAACTGTTAAAAGAAAGGCTCAACTTTGTGCTTTGCAGTTTTTAACACGAAGCGCTTAATGTGCGCACATTGTAAGCGCTTCGTG
>NW_015632715.1:16843-19190 GCF_001515625.1 Sinocyclocheilus rhinocerous
TACACCAGGCTTATTTGTCAGGGCTTGGTGTTGTCGTAATTATTACATGCTTACAAGGTTGGAAGTTCAACAAATCAGTCAATATACTACTGTGATTGTAGTTGTTAAATAAAAATGTCATTCATATCAATTCATGCATCACCTAATTTCATCGTAACATATAGGCCTGGCCTACAGAAAAGAACATTTATGTTTAATCTATCTAATAGTGTGTTGGTCATACTATACAATGATTTATAGCTCATAAAGAGCTTTAAAAATAATTGCATATTAAATCGCAATCGCAATATTGTTAAAAAAAAATTGCAATTAGATTATTTTCCAAAATCGTTTAGCCCTAGTTTGACAGCCTTCATCCTTCAGAGATGGACGCTGCTGTTATTTAGGTTAAAAAAGCATAAATACTCACTACATATCAAACGATCTGTAATAACAGACAAAGCAATAGTGACCATGTAATAAAAAGTTACTTACGCTTGTGTGTGCGACATTACTGTCGGATTCGACACAGCATCGTCTTTTAGTTTCAGTCTTTCTGAAAATCCTGCATTGAATTGTGCCTTGTTTGTAAACGAATCCACTGTGAAATTAAGTGAACAAAGGACCAAGTTCTTACTGGCGCAGTCTGGATCTTCATTAAAAATAAACTTCATCCACTCTTTCCAAATGTTGGGACCAGAAGGAAGGCAATGCAAAGACCATAGGCGGAAATCCCGGGAGGGTCGGGGGGGACAGGACCCCCCCTATCTGAGGGTTGTCCCCCCTAAAAATATGATTAAAAACCACGCTGTGTATTGTAAATAACAATGTTTTATACTTTGAATAATTGTGTAAGTTGTTAAACAATACAAATGGGGCAAAAATGCGTTTTAATTTTAGAAACATTTTGAGTCTCCCCCTCCCTTGCCTCACAGTGATTTGGTCCAAATGCCTGCTTTCCTCTTTTACATCACCTACACACATACACGAGTCCGGTGAGAGAGAACAATGGTTGTGGAACTCCAGTAAGGCTGTCAAGGCTATTTTTTTCACTTAAACATCGGATGAAGTGATTATTTTCTCTTTAATACACTAGTCCGGTGAGAGAGAACAATGGTTGTGGAACTCCAGTAAGGCTGTCAAGGCTATTTTATTCACTTAAACATCGGATGAAGTGATTATTTTCTCTTTAATACAGATGCCAATGTATTTTTCACTATGTTAGCAGTAATAACATTACCTGCTTTACGGAAAGGGTTGCCAGGTTTTCACAACAAAACCGCCCAATTGCTACCCAAAACTAGCCCAAACTATCCGCGTTTCGAAAGGGACCCCTGGTAAAAATCGTGTTCCGGGGGCTAAACTCGCTTCAACTCGCGGACATGAAAAACAACCCGCGGCAACAGTGATAAAGTAGCCCTAATTTGGCACGGTCTCCCTGCTGCACTAATAATAGTAAGGCTTTCCTCTGTGTATACATATCCTTACAAGTACAATTTTAGCTGTATTATTTATGTCCTCTTCAAAAATTGTTCTTGAGAAATTTTATGTTTATTGTCCCCCCCCCAACTTTTAGACAAAAGTTACGCCCCTGGCAAAGACTGTGTTTTTCCACAAGTTGGTGTCTTCGTAGTAGGGCTGAACGATTTTGGAAAATAATCTAATTGCGATTTTTTTTTTTTACCAAGATTGCGATTTAATATGCATTTATTTTTTAAAGCTCTTTATGTTCTGTATTATTCAACAAAGACAAGCTATAAATCATTGTATAGTATGACCAACACAATATTAGATAGATTAAACATAAATGTTCTTTTCTGTAGGCCAGGCCTATGTTACGATGAAATTAGGTGATGCATGAATTGATATGAATGACATTTTTATTTAACAACTACAATCACAGTAGTATATTGACTGATTTGTTGAACTTCCAACCTTGTAAGCATGTAATAATTATGACAACATAAAGCAAATAACAAATAAGCACAAATAAGCCTGGTGTAAACATTAATATGAAAGTCAGTAACAAATCACACAAACTAAAGTAGATTGCAGAAATATAAAAACAAATCTGTTGCTTTACCACACTACTTTAGGTAATTCAAAGTCACTGTAATAAACATAGGTAAACGTGGACTGCACTTTAAACACTGTTAACTTCAGACCAGTGGTTCTCAAACTTTTTTGGTCGCGCCCCCCTTTAAACGAAAATCTGGCTCCCCCTTTCCTGAATCCCCATCCCATCACAGGGTACCAAATAATTTCACTAAACATAATGAAAAATGTATGCTTTTTTAATTTAAAAAACCTACAGGGAAAAAAAACACCTGCATCACTTGAAACATTGAAAATAGCATAGAGAATAACT
>NW_015632715.1:19644-19882 GCF_001515625.1 Sinocyclocheilus rhinocerous
AGCTGCTTGTGATGGGCTTTGGTTCATCATGTGACTTTCTCATCACCACCTGCATCTCATCACCTGGTGGTTATCAGTGTATTACAAAGGTACAAAACAGATTTCAGTACTTCAATAGGTTGGTTAGGTTGGTATAATGAAATTACGGTATTTAACTGTAAATTTAAGTTAAAACCGTAAAACTTAAAACATTGCTACCGTATTTTTTACGGTAAAATTCCGGCAACCACAGCTGCCG
>NW_015632715.1:21184-21769 GCF_001515625.1 Sinocyclocheilus rhinocerous
AAAATGAAGGCTTTTTTTAATTTAAAAAACCTAGAGGGAAAAAACACCTGCATCACTTGAAACATTGAAAAATAGCATAGAGAGAATAACTTATTATTATTCTCTCTCTGTTATTTATTTATTTTTGTGGGTTTCTTGCTGTCCGCTAAGGCATAGGACACACACACAGGCTTTCCTCCTCACCAACGACATTAAACACCGTGTCTACACCGGACGCGAGAGCGGCAAAAGTCAGTGACACTGTGTACACTGGATGCGGCGCGGCGCGACCATAGACTGTATAGGGCACAACACAACAAAACCCGACATTAAACTGATGCCTTGTTCTATTTACGACGTACTGACACAAAGTTAAAATGATTTGCAACGGTCACTTTGTCGCGTCAAGTGTAGAGCTGTTGCGGCGGTACGCGACAACTGTAGCGTCCGGTATAGACACGGTGAGTGAAGCCGAGATCAAGATATGCCTCGTCATATTTTCTGCATTTAACTTTTAAATGACCAGCACCTGCCTGGGTCTGTGCGACTTCATCTATGGCTTTTCTCTTCCCTTTCACAAACCGATCCATCTCCCATTCTAAGTTA
>NW_015632715.1:22052-24545 GCF_001515625.1 Sinocyclocheilus rhinocerous
GAAGCAGCGCTGCTTAGACCGATGGGTGTGTGTCATCAAAGTACTGCGAGAGCTATAAGAGAGCACGGACATCTCCTTATGCTTTCTCTCGCCATACATTTATGTCATACACCGATCGATCTTCAAGTCGAACACACCTCTTTACTCTCGCATGTCACGTGACCGAGTGTAATCGCAGCCTCTGCAATTGAAAAATCGTGTTTTTTCATATTGCGATGTTATCGCAAATGCAATTAATCGTTCAGCCCTACTTCGTAGCCATCTTTATCATTTGGTTTCTGCGTAGACCTGTGTTTGCCTCTCTCGTATTCATCTACCATATGCGCGAATCGGTGGGCGGGGCTAGATAGGCAGCGACATCGAAGCAGGCATTGGTCATCTTCTGCAGAGGCGGTGTTTAGCCACACTATTATGTCATAAAGTGGCACATTCCACAACCTGTTGTTTTGACAGACTGGCTTCAATATAAGCTGTTTTTAGACTAACGAGAAAGTTTTGAGTTCTGAAACTTACAGGATAGTACAATGACCTCTTAAGGTCGGGACACACCAAGCCGACTTCAAAGAACTAGCGGCGACGAAAGCCGACGGTGTTGTTGCCTCATGTCGGCAGCATCGGACCAAAAAGCTGCTCTCGAACAAACCGCACAGACGACGGCAAACTAACACGTGTGTTCTGCGCATGCGTGAGATGAATTAACTGTCTATATTAGCAGCTATCAATACTATATATTCGTCATTCAAAAGGAGAAACCGAAACAAAGATATACGAGATAAACGCAGATATACGAAACGTAAACAAAGCAGCGCTTTCTTATCATTTTGAATATCAGTAACGTTGATAACTTTATAACTTTCAAATAACTTTCATACAGGTTTGCAATTAAATGAAGGTGAATAAATGATGACAGAATTTATATTTTTGAACAACTGCACTTCTGCAGCATGCAAGACATGATCAATGAATGTATCTATTTGTACAGAACAAATAACTTACAAGCCATTGACTCCATAGATTATGTAAAATCTAACCAAAAAAACAGCTACAATGAAATGTGCATCACATTGAAGGACCCTAAAATGTATTATAAAAAATATGGATTGTACTGGTAAACCTTCTGTTCTGGCATAATTTGACTTAATATGGCAGCAAATTTAAAATGTTATAACTCAGAGGCTGCGTTTACACTTGGCATTAACATGCGACCTGTATCCGGATGTTGTCCACATACACATTGAAAAGACAAGTGTAAACGCGCTTCTGATCGTAATGTTATCCGATCAGTGTGTCCTGGTCCAGAGGTAGTCAAGGATCCATTGTGATCGGATCTCAGTGTAATGTAAACGCAATCCAGCCAACGTGTCTGCATTCACAGGTCGATGTCACGCAAAACCCCGCCCCCTCTCTCCCGAACTGTCAGAAGGATACAGAACAACAGAGCAAAAACAGAACCTGAAACTGGTGATCACATGTTAATGCCAAGTGTAAACGCAGCCAGAGTGTGCAGCAGATACAAGGTTTTTGGAAGGATGTAGAAACTATATCTAAACAAATATTCATAATAAAAGCTGCCCACACCACCTATTCATACCCATGCATCTTTCCCTAACAAGAAAGATGTTATATACAATTATAATTAGGGGTTCTCCGATCAGGATTTTTGAGGCCGATCACAGATCACAGAAAGCAGTATCTGCCGATACGATCACAGATAACAATCTTTTTAAAACCTTATTTTTATCATGTAGAATTATTTATAGTAATACTCCAATCAAGAATTTTAGACATTTGTTCAGGGCCTAAATTTCATTTTTGGAAATAGGGGGAATTTCCCGCTTGTGACTCTTGTGAGAGGGGATTTTTTAATTTGAGGGGTAGAGGGTAGCATTTTTTAGACACTTTTCAAAAATATATATTTATCTCGTCTAAATGTTCAATCATGCAGTGCATTTTTGTTTTTACACTCATGCAATTGTTGCACAATAGCTTACACACATCACAAAAAGTTGCTCAAGCAAGTGGCAAAACATTTTAAATACTTTTCTTACGTTAATACTTGTCTTACCACTTAAAACTTACCACTGACAGAAACAAAAGGAAAGGCAGCTCTACTGCCTTTCCTTTTGCTTTTAAATCTTTATTACAAGCAATCCTGCGGTTTATAAAGAACTTTGTTTTCCTACCTCCACAAGTACCATCTATAATTGCCTTGTTTATCTAAAAGTGCTCTTTCTTTTTAAAACTAGCCAACAAGCCATATGTGTTGACTAGGGATGTCAACGATTAATCGATGATCAATTAATTGTCGATAAGAGATGCAATCGATTAACTTTAAGGAAAATGTATAGCCTATGTAAGCAATAGGCCTAAATTAAAATAACAATTTGTTTTCATAAAAAAAAAAAAAAAAGCTAAATATATCTGGCTTAAATAATTAAGTTAACAGATTTAAAACAGAAGTGTGGCGCGGCGCTCCATAAACAAGTTCACGGA
>NW_015632715.1:24578-29651 GCF_001515625.1 Sinocyclocheilus rhinocerous
TCTCTTCATTTTATCAAATGATCATAATCACATCTATTCATTTTACAATCCTGCTACTAGCATTTTATTCAGACTAAATCCCCTTTAAATCGGGTGAGATTTTTTTTTTGAGTAACTTTTGCACATCCTGTCATGCATAGACGCATTTTGCAGCATTAAGGTTAACGATTAATCGATTAATTGATCGTTAATTTAAACGACGATCGATCATGGAAATGATCGAAAATTTACATCCCTAGTGTTGACTGTGAAACACAGTAGACTTTAATTATATGCATTTATGGTGTAATAACTACATTTTCATTTTCATATTTACTGCAAACTATGCGCTTACTTTAATTCAGCGATTGCAGCACAGCAAAAATAGACTCGGTGTGGAAACGATCTCTGCACCGCTACGCACTGCTACTGGAGCACACTGCCGGACCGCAACCGTGTGCAGTGTGAACGCTTTAATCCGTTAATATAAGCGCCGAAAAAATACGCACCACATACACACTGCAAACGGAGTAATGTGAACCTGGCATTGTGTGTGCGCTGCGAGTGTGCATGAGCGCACAGTCTCCAGGAGAGCGCGCGGGCGCTGAATGGTTTAAGCCCTGGCAAGAATTTAAAAGAAATGCAATTTATAAACTTTAGTGATGATGCAACACTGCCTCGATTGTGCAAGTGACAATTCCTGTGTCAACTGTGCAGCGTGCAGCTCGCTTATATACAGACGCGATGTGTGGTGATTTGAAGCCATTTGTGCATTTTGAGAGGAAAAGAGAGAGCGCGCGCGGTGATTCACTCACGCTGTTTGTGAAATTATGTCCCACAGAAGGTTTTCAAATTACTTTAAGAGTTATTTAATGAAGAAATATGTATTGCACCTCACCCTTCAGCATAATTATTTCACCCGCGCCGGACAGAGACTGAGACGGTGCCGCTGCATGTCGTGCCAAACCTCTCACGGCAGACTGAGATCAGATTGAGATCGTTTTTTTGAGATCTGCCTTTTTAGAGACCGCCGATCAAACATCCCAAAGCACTTCACATGCTCAGCTGACAGCAGGTCATGCTGTGCCTAGCAACATGGAATGGACAATTGCTTATGCTTTGCCCCATTGAATTTACCAGGTAGGTTTCGGTCAGACTTGAGTCAGAGTTGGATGCGCGCACTTTGAACTTATGCAATAGCTTGAATGCAAGTAATTCATCACAGAACATTGTCGAATATACATTTAGATGAGTTAAACATGGATCTTCAGTCAAGACAAGGCAATGTTTGGCATCTGCACCATCAGAAAACCCATTGACAATCTGTAAGTTTCACACAGAAGTCAGCGCTGTTTGTTTTGCTCTCAAATCAAAATCAGTTGACATGACCTCAAAAATGAAATGTGAATGGTAACTTACTTTGGTGAGGTGCTTATCCAGTATAATACTAATGTACAATATTGTACAATATATAGTGGGGTCATTGCAGGGCCATAGGAACAATCTGGTATGGAGAGAAAAGCTTCTTTTTGTTTAGCTGCTATTGAAACCCTTACGGGATGCACTTCATGGCCAAAGAAAGTTTTTGTATTCTCTGAAAATTTCTTTGCTTTCATCGGCTCAGTTCACAAACTGTGCCATGGGGTAGTAGTTACGTTATGTGATTTTGGGCCTGAACGATTGACATTTGTTGGTAGGTGAGCACTATAAGTGGGATCACCGCTTACTGCTTCAATGCTTGTTTAGTGTCAAAGCTCTCAGATGGCAAAGGATTCTATTTGTTATTACATGACAAAGTACAATTTTCCATCATAGTGCAACACAGCAAAATAATACTCTTTAATATGGAGCCAGATCGGCCTCAAAATTTATAAAACAAAATTCATAAATGCACAGCACAATTTACATTTACAAAATCCGATTCGTAAATTCAAAACACAATTCATAAATACAGAAGTAAAAGCATAAATATTTCCCCAAATGCTCACACAAAAGCATCTTACCTAAATAAATTGAAAATGTTTACACAAATATGTATATATCAAGTTCTTGAATTAATTTCCATCAAACATTTATGAATGATGTTACATGTATTTATGAATCGTTGAATCTGCATTTGCAAATCATCACACATGCGTGGACTGCTTTGAATTTGTGTGCGGTATTTTTGAGACCTTCCTGGCAGGTTAAGAATCATAAATATATTTTTTTTGGAGGATGTTCCGTTCAGCCAATCGTGAGCTTTTAATCCACCAATTAAAACACTCTTTACTGAACAGACTCAAGAAGCTCAACGCTGCGGTGTTCGGAGATTTCGAACAACACACAAGCGAAGAGATTTCAGCACGGAGGATGAAAACCACACTCAACGAGTTTTCTACAAAATCACATTATGATTTATATCGTTCACACAAAATGCAGCTACCCCGTTAGCCTGCTGTCTTATACACCAAAGTTGCACATACCCTGTTTATTCAGATCAATCTGTAATGTTATGATCAGTCTGTAAAGTGTTAAATGTCCAGATATTTCATTTAATAACAACAATTATTAATGTGTTCTGTTGTTGTTATTAGTAGTAGTAGGCTATCAGATTCGCAATAACTTTTGATCAGGCATTAAAAACAAACAGCTATCACCACCGAAAAAGGTTTATTTAAAGGGTGGGTGCATTTAGTCATTTCTAAAAGTGGGTCAGGTATGTCGTGAGAAGTGTGAGTGCCGCCTTGCATTTTCGCTGAACTTCTGTTAAAGGTGCACTGCTAAATGAAAAAATAAACTTGTTGGTTAAAAATATCCCCTTGGCTCGAAATAATGAGCAGGTATTTTGGTCTAGTTTGCACAATGTACAGCAGTGTGTCTTTATCAACTAGGGGTTCAAAATGTGTCTACTCACATCAAGTGAGTTTAAAAATGAGAAAGCTTCCATTACAGTCAGAAACATGGGATGTCGCTTGATTAGGCAGCAGCATATATATATATATATATATATATATTAATATTATTATTCAGTATGAATATTCTATGGAAAAAAGCCGCTAAAAGGGTCTATAAGTTGCTAAATCTAGTGCTAAAGTCGCGCTCGTGTGTGTGTGAGACGCGGGAGCTGATGGCAGGGGGCGGTGGATATTTGTGGCCGTCAATGTGGATATTGTGGATGAGTTCTTTGTCATCGCGTTCTATTAGTTCTACAGCTTCAGTTTCGGAACTTTCACGCTTAGTAACACATACAGCTGTTCCCTCACCACAGTGCAACACTGAAGGAGCTTCCCCTGGAACTTACGCGATCGGTAACCGGCTGTGTTTTGTCTTATTGCAAGCAACTCGTCTCTGTTCTGGACTTGCACAAACTGCGTTGCAATTGAGGTAAAATTCAGTGCAGTCCTGTATCGTGATGCGTATCGTATCGTGGCCTCTGTATAATGATATGTATCGTATCGTGACTTTGCTGGTGATACACAGCCCTAGCGGTAACCAAGGAAATGCCGTAGAAATGAAAGTAATTAGGGATGCACCGAAATGAAAATTCTTGGCCGAAACCGAACAAAATTAAACCGAAAGGCCGAATACCAAAGACGTTTTTTTCCCCCATGCATTTTGCCAATTTTTTTTCACCATTGCATAAATTTAAAAAGACAAAATGTGCTTTTTACTGTTTTGTCTTGCTCTTCAAAGAAAAAAAAATCAATTATAAAAAAACAATTTAAAAATATTTAACATTGAACATTTTTAACATTCTAGCAGACACTACACCAACAAAGCACAATTTAACTTAAAATTAATAAGTTAGTAAAATAATAATTTTTGGCCATCAGACCCCCTTCTTGAATCAGGCATGTATTTTTTTTTTTATTAAAAGCAGCCTTGCTGAGAAGAGACTTCTTTTAAACACTATGTGTGAATGTTATAATAAATGCATTAAAACAGAGCTGTTGTAATGATTATTATCATTATTATTGTCTTTTTATTTTATTTTACAGAACAACGGTAAAATTACAATACTAACATTTATGAATGTGGATAAGAGTTCTTGCTTTTTCTCAACTTATTTTGGCGGAAACGCGCAGGAAGACCTTTCGGTGCATCCCTAAAAGTAATCAAATGTAAAATAACACTGGATGTGTTAAATCACACAACGGAATTATTCTATCTTCAGTCTTCAGTGCCGCATGATCCTTCAGAGATCATGCTATATGCTGATTTGGTGCTCAAGAAACATTTCTTATTAAGTTTGAAAACAGTGCTTAAAGGGATAGTTCACCCAAAAATGAAAATTATCCCATGATTTACTCACCCTCAAGCCATCCTAGGTGTTGTAGCGTCTGCGTAGAATCATGCATGATCTTTGGGGCTTTATGGCTTAAGAGACCCTTTTAGCCTTTTGACATTTGCATATAAATTACAGTTCTGGTCAGAGACTTTACGTTTGTATGGCTAATCTAAATATTTATTATGAATCATAACCAGTTATAATTCGTCATAAATATTTCCCTTTTTGAGTTGAAAAACCCTACAGTGTATATGACTTTCTTCTTTCAGACAAATACAATCGGAGTTATATTAAAAATGTCCTGGCTCTTCCAAGCTTTATAATGGCAGTGAATTGTGTTTGAGATTTTGAAGTAAAATAAAGCATCCATTCATCATAAAAAGTGCTTCACACGGCTCCAGAAGTTTTAATAAAGGCCTTTTGAAGTGAATCGATGCATTTGTGTAAGAAAAATATCCATATTTAAAACTTTATAAACCTTAATCTTAGGGGTGCTACGGATCGTAGATGATCTGTGATCCGTATGGATCAGGCTGCACGGTTAATTAATTGTTAATTGTTTAATTGTTAAGTTTAACCATCATAGAGTTAAAGTTTATCATTTGCACATGTTTTGTCTTGCCAGTTTACACATTCAAGCAATTTTAACTTATGCGCTGTTTTCTGTGCGCTCAGCCGCTGCCGCACACACCCGCGCACGCAGAGAGAGAGAGACACCGCGTGAACAGCGAATTGATTCCTCTTTCACATACACACAAAGTTATGTTAAAATACACTTTTTGGCAAGTATTCTTGTAAACACAGTCGGTTATGTCTTAAGTGAA
>NW_015632715.1:29978-33591 GCF_001515625.1 Sinocyclocheilus rhinocerous
CACGCAGAGAGAGAGAGACACCGCGTGAACAGCGAATTGATTCCTCTTTCACATACACACAAAGTTATGTTAAAATACCCGTTTTGGCAAGTATTCTAGTAAACACAGTCCATTATGTCTTAAGTTAACGTAAACAGCTGAGACGGATGTGTGTCAGTATTAGGTCCGTGCATTTGGTCTTAAAGAGACAGCAGCCAATAAATACCCGTTTCTGTCTGCTAATCAAATAACACCACAGCTCTAACAAAGATTAATCTGTATTTAACTTGTGCAGTGAGCACTATTGTGTTATTTTACACTTAATTATTACATTTCTGCACCTGAATGCTACTGTTACTGACTTTATTTGTAACTGGTGTTTTGTTGTATTCATCTATGCTTGTAATTTGTGTAATTGTTCTTGTTTTATTACTAACTTTATTTGTTAAGCTAGTAGTTTTTGCTGTGGTATTGAAGTTCTTAAAGTAAGTTTTCACAAAATATATATTTTTTTGTTTGCTGATCCGAAAAATGATCCGATCCGTGACTCAAAATCCGTGATATGATCCGAACCGTGAGTTTTATAATCCGTTGCACCACTACTTAATCTCTAGTTTCCGCTAACTGTCATACTCGTGCTCACGAGAGAGTGGCGTTCCAGCGGATGACGTAGGACCTTCCACACAACCTACAACCTTCCACAGAACAAGGATATAAGCCAAGAGGAGACTGGTTTTCCTTTGCTGTAAACAAAACTTGGTTCTCACGAGACTAGTAGGGCTGGGTAAAAAATATCTATCTCTATATTAATCAGTTCTCATTTTTATGGAACGATATCGATTCCTAAATCCCAAGAATCGATTAGTCTAG
Organism: Sinocyclocheilus rhinocerous; assembly: GCF_001515625.1. Classification (NCBI taxonomy): domain Eukaryota; kingdom Metazoa; phylum Chordata; class Actinopteri; order Cypriniformes; family Cyprinidae; genus Sinocyclocheilus; species Sinocyclocheilus rhinocerous. The sequence continues at coordinate 30,828 of NW_015632715.1, forward strand.
CCTGTTTTCAGTTAATGGACGTAACATTGAAGTGTTCTTCCCATCCAATATATAGCAATAAGCATTGTGCTTTGGTACCTTTAATATGAAACAAAGTCTCAGATTTCAAATTCTGTCCATTGTATTGCAGTATTTAAATAATAAATGCCGTTTTGGCGGTGTTGAATGTGAAGTGACAGATCGCTGTAGCGCCTTTTAGTTCACAGCACGAGGCGCACGTGAACTGATCATCTCCTCCACATTAATACCAGTTTCGGCACAAAATAAACATGACTAAATATCCAAAGGTAAGTTAAAAGAAAGAGTACAACTTTACAATCCATATCCTGTCTCATGTTATCGCTCAATCAGTGTTTCAGCCATGCAAAGACACCAATATAACAGCTTGTAAACAATGTCACTTAACGTCACATTTACCTCAGAAAAAAAACATATTCGGTGACCATAAACTCATTAGTCAGATAAAAAAATAAACTGTAGAGAGGGGGATTTGCTTAGTATATGCTCCATATAATTCATAATTTTTACTGTTCTTCAATGTTTAATTTATGTTTGAATAAATCCATCAAGTATATTGAATCGAAAAGGTAATCGAATTGCAAGCTTGTGAATGAGAATCGAATCGAATCGTGAAATTTGTGTCAAAACCCAACCCAGCCCTAAAGACTAGCATATTCTCACCGGAGCTTCCAGCAGATGATGTAGGTGTAGCGTAAGCTCTGGTGAGTAGTGACGAACGCAGAAGCGCAAAGCAGAGAGCAAAACAAACACAGGTCACGAATTAGAAGAACCAATGATTGTGTTCCAGTCAGGCTACCAAAATAGGGCGGTGATGCATTTTGGTAGTCCGACTGGTAAACACAATAGCCCAGGGATGTCAGGCTAGCGATTTTGCGAACCCTGATCTTACCTCTGTATAATACATGTTAATGTAGTGTTTACAGCGGTAACCAGGGAAATGCTGTATTGCTGCTGTTCCATAAGCGCCATAAGTGTCATAAGTGTGCAATGTGAATTTGCGCTCATTCAGTCCATCTGCTGATTTTGTTTCCTTTATGGAATATAGTTTCCTATATGTTTTATGTAGTATATTTTAACAAAGCTAAAGTCAGACCATTCTGGTTTTGGTTTCATATTTCGAAATTAAACAATCTAATTTAAATCAGCTGCATGTATGCTCATGCTGCATGTATGCAGCATCTTTGTTTGGATCGTGATTAAAATGCAGTGGTTGCCTCTAATTTTAAATGGAAAGAGCACAGACAAAGCCTTGGTTTGTTTATATCAAGATATTTATTTTATTTGTATTTATTTGATTTGGGATTGGTTTAAAAAAAAATTGTTATTTGACATTTCAACTTCACAAATAAATGTGCAGCATTTTGTCAGAGAAATTATAAAAGGACACCTTTTCATTTATAATTTGTCTTTAAATCTCATTTTGTTAAAAAAAAAAAATCATGAGAAAATCGTATCGTGAAATCAGTATTGTGAATCCCTATTACTTGCTAAGTGTTCATTTCTTTTCCCAAACTTTTGCACGGTAGTTTAACTAATGACCTGTGCCCTTATCTACCTGTTTAAGTAATTGTTAAAGGTCAGTTTTGTAATAAAGCATTTGCCAAGAGTAATAGCATTGCATCTGATTATGTCATGCATTGGGCTGGGCGATAAAACGATAACAATAATAATCGCAATATAATTTTCCTCAATAAAATGATAAGAGTTAGATAAATGTTCAATATAAAGTTTATGCGCCAAAAGTGGAACAAAACATTTGAATGGCACCACACGGAACATTTATCCAATCAGCTCAAAGTTCAAATGGCTGAGCAGCGTGAGCTCACTAAAGCAGATGCGTTTACTCGCTGATAAGTCTTGGTCATGTGACCATTAAACAGCGCTGTGAGATCCAGTGTGAATCGCCATCATTTGCCACAGATTTACTGTAGTAACATTAACTGCACCATGATATTGTGGCAGAAATGTGGGATATTGATATCGAATTTTATTATATTATTTATGTAGACGTATTAAAAGAGTAATGGAATATAATTACAGTATTTTTTTGTGATTTAAACTATAGTATTTTCACATTTATATTAAATGTATTTAGACTATTGTTTTTCATACAGATACCCAGAAACCATATAGTTGAATTTTTTGGATGTTGCATGGTTTTAACTGTGGTTATCATAATCTAAATGTATGCTACTATGGAAGTACTATGGAAAAAAAAGTAATATTATTAATATTGCAGCCTGCCCTGCAAACTGTGCTGAAGATACGCGTCATCAAAGTCAGGCAACACAAACCTGTTTCATGATTTGAAACAATCACTCTTTAGAACATTAAGAAACTAAGAAATTAAGACATTTTTCTATTAAGATGTGACCTGTCCTGGCAAAATGAGTCGCAATGAGCAAATTTTCAAAAATGAGTTATTTTTATGTTCACATTCTCCATTAAAAGACCTTCAAAATGATGTATGATTTGATTCAGACGAAAAATGACTGAGCTACACCTGTTTGATCTCGATAGAGTCAGCAAAGTCAATTTTGAGAAAAATCGAGTTATAGGGGTCATATGATGCGATTTAAATTTTTCCTTTCTCTTTGGAGTGTTACAAGCTCTTGGTGCATAAAGAAGATCTGTAAAGTTGCAAAGACTAAAGTCTCAAATCCAAAGAGATATTCTTTATAAAAGTTAAGAGTCAACCACGCCTATCTAAAACGGCTCGTTCCAACACGCCCCCACATGTCTA
>NW_015632715.1:33797-42308 GCF_001515625.1 Sinocyclocheilus rhinocerous
CCGCCGGCCGCGCCGTTCTCAAGCCCGCCTGCCTCTGCTCACTCAAGCCGGCCTTCGCTCACTCCAGGTCGCGGTGTGTGACGTCGTTTCGTTGTGAAAGCGAAACTACTTTGTTTGGCCTTTCTAAAAGAGGACACGAGTAGAAATCAGTGGTTGTTGTATTTACAACACTGTTCCAGAACAGTTCAACCCAAATATTCAGATGTGTGCAGCACATTTTAAGGAGGACTGTTTCCTGATCCTGGTAGAATAGACTACAATGCCGGCTGTTCTGACTCACAGACTGTAAGTACGTATTTATATTTAAAGGAGTTGCCACTGATGATTCAAACGCGAGTTTGAGCAGTGTAGAGTAGCGCTTTATGGCAAACAGTCACATATTTATTTTAAGGAAAAAGTGTAAATAATTCAAAAACGTGAAGTTTGTCATGTTCTAAAGAGTAGTTTAAAACCACAATTAAAGGTCTGGTTTCCACAACTTTTACTTGGGAGCAAAAATCTGCCTTTGAACTTGAAAGAAATAAAGATTTTAAATTTATCTTGATAATTATCGATATCGACTGATTTGATTTCATGCCAACTGTAAACAGATGCATTTGGATCAGTCGATGACATGTTTAAATTAAAAACAACAAAGTGGTCATTTATATTGGTGCTTTGCAATATTTCCACTCATGCATGTAACTCAGGATGATTGTGTGATTATCAATATTTAGGCTAACTGTGTGTGTAATGTGAGTCAGTCAATCCACAGCAGTAACAGCAAAACTCGTGTTGGCCCTCACAGTTGAAGGGTTTCTTAGCGACAGAGTCTGCTCTCTGATTGGCTGACACTGGGAGTAAACTGCACGCTGCTCGTGATTGGAGGACACAACAGGCTGCTCTGGAGAATCAAAACTGATCTGAACAGTATATTCATTGAAACGAAACTCAGACTCTCTGTGTGTAATCAGTTTTCCACATCCAAGCTCGACGACTCTGAGGGCAAATGTGCTCTTTGAACTGTGAGACAGCCTGCTGGGATTTATTTAGCTCCAGTTAAATTAAGTACTTTCAGTTTTTTGAACTTTTCATCTTGTTTTAGATTTGATCAGTCTGGTTTGTCTGCTTCTGCTCTCTCTTGTCCATTTTGTAAGAGTGTTGCTAAAGCAGATATGGTGAGATCAAGAGGCCATTCAGGCCCTGTGTTTCCACTTTTGCTCTCTTTCAGTTCCATTTCTTGGACTGAACTAATTTTCTTAGTTTGCCAGAAGTGAAACACACTTCTATCTGATCTTGATGAAACAGCACACGCCCATATGCAAACATACAACTTTGAATAAACCTGATATGCACATGAAGACAGAAATACATGCTTATACATCAGGAGCACACACACATATAGATATATTTAGGATACAACTCATTAGTTGTATCCTAAATTTTCTGTTATTTTGGCTTTTTTATATTTTTGTTTAAGGGTTGTATGAAAGCATGTATGCTTCTTTTGACTAATTGTGTTAATATGTCTGATCTTTGAATAATATGTCAGGACTCAATAAAGGATGGCTAATTTCCAGCTTTTTCAGCTCATTTGCAAAGAAAAAAAGTTAATGAACCATGAGTTTTGTAAAATTGCAATTTTACTAGGAAATATATATATAAAAAATGTATGTTGTAAATATGTGGGCCAGTAAAAAACAATAAAAACAATTTTTACTCGCCCTGCCAATACTTTTGTAGGACAGTGAAAATATTGGCAGAGCTGCTCTATGAATATCTGTTCTGTTTTGGTTGCATAAAAACTCTGTGATGTAATGGGCTTGTTTGTATGATGATTTTCGTCTTGGTAACATGAACCACCCTTTGTCCCAAAACACAAATCCAATGGCCTGATCTGTGGAGTGGAGTCTGCAGTAGGTGTGTTCTTGTTGCAGTGGTGGCTGGCTCTGATGAATGCTGTCAGACTGCCTCTGCAGAGCTTCATGCCCAGGGCAGAACTTTATCATGCAGTTTAGTTTTACCAGCACGGATAGACAAATGTGCTTAGACACTGATCAGAGCCCAAGAATAAACTTGTGCGTTTGTGTGTGTGTTTCTGTGTGTGTGTGTGTATGTGTGTGTCTGTGTATTGGTGTTTATGCTCAAAGCTTTGCATGACTTGTTTGTTTGTGGACCTTGAGTGACCGGAGGTACTAAGACCTTCCCTGAGATAGATCTTGAGTTTGCAGAAAGGCACTATATAAAATAAACTTGTTATTATTATTATCATAGACAATGCAAGTGTATCCATTTAGAGTTTCCACTCAGATAAGCGAATGCCAGTGTAGCACAGATTTACCAGTTCTTTCTCACCTTATTAGAAGGTGGAATAATTATCAGCATTTTTAAGTAATAAGATGCCTAGAATTCCCAGAGTGCAAAATGTTCTTCAGGGCGTGATTGTTTCTCACCTGTCCAAAATTTCTAAAATGTCTCGGCAGATGACGTGGGAAAGCGTTTTATTTCTCACACTCTTACTTTTGACTTTTATAGGTTAGTTTAAGTTCAAATGAAAACTTTAGTTTGCCTGCTCAGTTTAAATGCTGGGGGGAAAAGGTTATCTCAACACCTTTTTCTACACAGTTAAAGATATAACAAATGAAATAAATGCGGCCCGTCAACATTCACTTGCTGTCAAATGTGGAGGAGGGACCGGATTGTGTAAGAACAGTATATTTTGTTAGGCTGCTCTAGCAGTTAGCAAATATAGAAATAACCAAAGAAGAATGTTCATTTAGTGTAGGTGTAATTGCAGTGTCCACACAGATTTTGTGTTCAACCTCAGGACGAAAAAGCAATATGCAATCTTAACTTTCTTGAGTAGATTCTATGTTGTTACATAAAAACTATCCTATTTAATTTAATCCGGTAAACATCAAAATCAACAACAAAAAAATTAGCATATCAAATCAGCAATAAAATTTGACATCAGTGGTATCATAAATTTTGATTTAGATTTAAATCGAATCAGCATGAAAGGGTAATTTGTTCCGACTGGTTCAGCTAATGTGCATGTATGTTTAAGACTAAAAAAGGCGATTGTCTCGTTTAAAGGTGACTAGGGCTGCACGATAAATTGAAATGGAATCGAGATCGCGATTCTACAGAAGCTGCGATTGTCATGCGTATCTTTCAGTGAAGCACGGTTCTATGATCAGCAGTAAATCTCCATCCAAAGGCCAGAGAGCGCTCTCGCGCTGAAACTCCAAATACGCCTCGCAGAAGAAACCCAAGAAATGCCTATCGCTGCAGCTGAATAAACAGAAGATTCAACGCTTTCATTGATTCAACGTGACTAATAAACACACGAATACGACAATATATGGTTTATCTGAAAACCGTATATCAGAAGTTTAAACTCATATGGTTTAAAATGCATGATTTCAGCGCGATAAACATGATAATCAGAACCAAAACACATGTTTTTAGCAGGTCCGAGCTGTAATGGCGCAGCTCTATTCTGGAAAAGGGGGCAAGGAGCAGCAGCTCATTTGCATTTAAAGAGTCCGGCCCGAAAAACAGCGTGTTTCTGCTTCCACTCAAAATAGGCATTTTCAAAATGATATAATAAATGATCTGTGGAGTATTTTGATCTGAAGCTACACAGACACATTCAGGGGACACCAGAGACTTATATTACATATTGTAAAAAGGGGCATAATATGTCTCCTTTAACTGAAAGCTGAGATTAACTGACATGAAACGGACTTAAATGGTTACTATGTTCCTTCCATTTTTCCTTGTTTAGGGAAACAAACGCGCTAAAGGAGCCAGGTGTGAAAACGTCTTAGAAGTGGCATGTCTCCGCCGACTTTCTTTGATGATATTAATCAGATGTGAACTATGTAGGAATATTGTTCTCTTATTTTTTTTATGCTTTTGGCACACTTTTATCCAAAGCAGCTTACATTGAGTTTCAGTGTACATACACCATTCATTGTGAATGTTATATCAGTTCATGCATTCTCTGTAAATCAAACCCATGACCTTGGCGTTGTTAGCTCCATCTTTGAGCTACAGGAAGTCTATTAGTATCATTACCTAAGTCATGGGCAAACTCAGCACATGTAAAGAATGATGAAACCACCTGCAGCAGCAGCTACATGTGCATAAATAAGGATGGCGGCCAGTTTGGCAGGCATGTGCGGATTCAACCCTAGTCGTGGGATTGGCACCTGGCACCAGAAGACCAGTGTTAGTAAAAGCTGGAAGATAATGAGAAGTGATAGCAGGTGCCTTGGCCCAGTCATCTACTGAACATACTGAACTTGCATGACACTAAGAGACTATTTCAGTGAATGAATTCTGCTTCTCTAAGCAGCTTGCATGTATAGTATTTCTGCAGGTGTGTCCCATGCAGTGTTCGATGCTGCTACAATTGCTTGAAATTAGTGTTCAGGTTGGAATAAACTTGGACTGCTGGGTCAGGTTGAGTTGAGTTGAGGGTGTGCTGCTTTCTAGGGTCAAATTATTACAAATGAGTAATAATAATGTGTCACTTAGCTACGCTCTCCCTTTCCTGACTCTGAAGCCTCACTAGCTGTAGCAACCTGCCTTTGAATGTTTACTTACTTGTAACTAGGGTGTGAATTTGTTTCTTTATTCCTTTCTTACCCTGAGTCATGTTAACCAATGTTCTCATTGCTTACATGACAGCATACAATATCATTCAAAAGTTTGGTGTCAGTAAGATTAAAAAAAAGAAAAGAAAAAGAAAAAGGAATTTATAATTTTATTTAGCAGGGGAGCATTGAATGGATCGAAAGTGACAGTAAAACATTTATAATGTTACAAAAGATTTAAATTTCAAACAGTTACTGTTCTTTGATGTAAACTTTCTATTCATCAAAGAATCCTGAAAAAATGTATCATGGTTTCCACTGGAATTTTAAGCAGCACAACTGTTGTAGACATTGATAAGAAATGTTTCTTGAGTAGCAAATCAGCATATTAGAATGATTTCTGAAGGATCATGTGACACTGAAGACTGGAGTAATGACTGCTGAAAATTCAGCTTTGCCATCATAGGAATAAATTACATCATAAAATATATTAAAATAGAAAACAGTTTTAAATTGTAATACAAACAATTTTAAGTTGTAATATTTCACAATATTACTGCTTCATAATATGTCTCCTTTAACTGAAAGCTGAGATTAACTGACATGAAACAGGGACTTAAATGGTTACTATGTTCCATTTTTACAACCTTGTTTAGGGAAACAAACGCTCTAAAGGAGCCAGGTGTGAAAACGTCTTAGAAGTGGCATGTCTCCGCCGACTTTCTTTGATGATATTAATCAGATGTGAACTATGTAGGAATATTGTTCTCTTATTTTTTTTATGCTTTTGGCACACTTTTATCCAAAGCAGCTTACATTGAGTTTCAGTGTACATACACCATTCATTGTGAATGTTATATCAGTTCATGCATTCTCTGTAAATCAAACCCATGACCTTGGCGTTGTTAGCTCCATCTTTGAGCTACAGGAAGTCTATTAGTATCATTACCTAAGTCATGGGCAAACTCAGCACATGTAAAGAATGATGAAACCACCTGCAGCAGCAGCTACATGTGCATAAATAAGGATGGCGGCCAGTTTGGCAGGCATGTGCGGATTCAACCCTAGTCGTGGGATTGGCACCTGGCACCAGAAGACCAGTGTTAGTAAAAGCTGGAAGATAATGAGAAGTGATAGCAGGTGCCTTGGCCCAGTCATCTACTGAACATACTGAACTTGCATGACACTAAGAGACTATTTCAGTGAATGAATTCTGCTTCTCTAAGCAGCTTGCATGTATAGTATTTCTGCAGGTGTGTCCCATGCAGTGTTCGATGCTGCTACAATTGCTTGAAATTAGTGTTCAGGTTGGAATAAACTTGGACTGCTGGGTCAGGTTGAGTTGAGTTGAGGGTGTGCTGCTTTCTAGGGTCAAATTATTACAAATGAGTAATAATAATGTGTCACTTAGCTACGCTCTCCCTTTCCTGACTCTGAAGCCTCACTAGCTGTAGCAACCTGCCTTTGAATGTTTACTTACTTGTAACTAGGGTGTGAATTTGTTTCTTTATTCCTTTCTTACCCTGAGTCATGTTAACCAATGTTCTCATTGCTTACATGACAGCATACAATATCATTCAAAAGTTTGGTGTCAGTAAGATTAAAAAAAAGAAAAGAAAAAGAAAAAGGAATTTATAATTTTATTTAGCAGGGGAGCATTGAATGGATCGAAAGTGACAGTAAAACATTTATAATGTTACAAAAGATTTAAATTTCAAACAGTTACTGTTCTTTGATGTAAACTTTCTATTCATCAAAGAATCCTGAAAAAATGTATCATGGTTTCCACTGGAATTTTAAGCAGCACAACTGTTGTAGACATTGATAAGAAATGTTTCTTGAGTAGCAAATCAGCATATTAGAATGATTTCTGAAGGATCATGTGACACTGAAGACTGGAGTAATGACTGCTGAAAATTCAGCTTTGCCATCATAGGAATAAATTACATCATAAAATATATTAAAATAGAAAACAGTTTTAAATTGTAATACAAACAATTTTAAGTTGTAATATTTCACAATATTACTGCTTTTACTGAATTTTTGATCAAATAAATGCAGTCTTGTGAGCATAAGAGACTTCTGTCAAAATCATTTAGTTTAGGTGTTTATATGTACTAGGAAAACAAACACATTTGTATGCATTACTATTGGCTGTTATTTCTTATTCTGACTTTATTGATATTGAATTACACTCACAACAGCTCAGGTCACCAGAAACCAGGTTTATCATTAACAACACCTATTTGTGGTACTGTGCCACCAAATCACTTTAATGTAGTATTTGAGTTAAACATTAAAGAGCATTATTGCCAATAATGCAGTCATTCTTTGATTATGTAATACTTAATTTCTCTCTCTATACAGGCTGCATGAGGAGATAAAGGACTTTTATGAGTATATTTCTCCTCGTCCAGAGGAGGACCACATGAGGCTAGAGGTGGTGGCCAGGATCCAGAGAGTCATCAAGGACTTGTGGCCCAATGCTGAGGTTAGTGTTACTCATATTATTGTCTTCTTGGGGTTTGTCATTTGTATTCTTGAATATCTGGAGGATGAGGAACAATCATTTAGGCTACCTGCCAAAGAGGCATAGATACAAACACTTTTTCAGAACTTCTACTTGACCTTTTAAATATCAAAACCATATGTGAATTTGTTCTTGCAGTAGTTTACCATTACACGTTGGTGTCATGGACATGCAGAGGTCTAAATATAGGGCCTTGAGGGACTCCATTTCTAAATTGTCACTGGAACCTGTCAGGAATACAATAAATACTCTTCTCAGTTTACCTGTATATCTAAAATTATATGTTTATTGATTTAACAATGAATTTGCTTTATATAAAGTTTTACAGTTTGTGTTCAGCCCAGCTATTTTGAATTGGTTGGTGGCTAATCATCAGTATTTCAACTGCAGCTTATGGATGTTTTCTAGCAGAGAAAGAAATGCCTAATGGGTGTACAAAGTGAAATAATAAAGACACATGATGTGGAAATATAAACTGCACAGAATCTGCTAAGAGAATAGCATAGCTAACTCAACAGTGACCCTTTCGTGCATTCCACAAGTGGCAGGACCTTCTGTTGCTAAAATGTAGTTCTAAATGCATGGATAATGAGCTGAAAAATAATTCAAAGTGTGTCAACAGCCTTATTTGGCCTTTGTTTTGTGGGAAAAAAACACAAAATGTCTGGTTTTATTTCTGGTTGTAACTAGTGGTTAAACGGATCGTAGTTGATCCGTGATCCGTGCGGACCAAGCCCCATGGTTCGGCACGCATGTGATCCGCAGATTAATTGCAAAATTTAACCATAATAGATAACATAATAGAGTTACACTAGAGTAGTTTATCATTTGTTCGTATTTACACAAGCAAGCGAATTTTAAACAATTCCAGAGAGAAAAGGCGAAAGGGAACTTGATTACTCGCGTGCTGTTCTGTTCTCTACGCGTTTCAGACAGCACGCAAACACCGAACTGAATCCTCTGAACAGACACATACACATAAAATTGACAAAATACCCATCTCGACAATCATTCAGGTAAACGCAGTCAGTTATGTCTCAAGTGAATGAAAACAGCTGAGAAAGAAATCGGATGTGATGTGTATCATTATATCGGATCCGTGCATCAGGTCTTAAAGGGACAGCGGCCTATAAATACTGCTGCTGTCATTAATGATCATCAAACAGCAAAACAGCTGTAATAAAAATCTATATTTAATTTATACAGTGAACACTATGCAGTGTTATTTTCCATAATTATTACATTTCTGTATTTGAATACTACCAACCTTATTTAATTTGTAACATTTTCTGTTGTATTTGTCTATGCTTGTAATTTGTGTATTTGTTAATCTAGTAGTATTTGTTGTGGTATCAAAGAAGTACTTCGCTTTAAGTAATAAATGAAAAGCAAGTTAAA
>NW_015632715.1:43479-61793 GCF_001515625.1 Sinocyclocheilus rhinocerous
TTTAAACTTTCTTAGTTAATCTAGTAGTATTTACTGTGGTATCAAAGAAGTACTTCGCTTTAAGTAATAAATGGAAAGCAAGTTAAATCGAAATATTTTTCTTTTCTTGCTGATCCGAAAAATGATCCGATCCGTGGGTCAAAAACCGTGATGTGATCCGAACCGTGAGATTTGTGATCCGTTGAACCACTAGTTGTAACTCTTTATATTTAGCTCAGAGTGCAGGATAATGTTTCAAGGAAGCATAATCGGTGTAATAACAGAGGATTGCTTGTTTCTTTGTAGTATATATGAGTGCAAATTGTTAGAAAAGTAGCCAAGGCACTTGTAGCTAAAACATGCATTTGTATCAGGGGAGTTCTTCAGAAGCATGTTTATATTTGAATCCCACAGTGTAGTTTTTGTCTTCCTGCTTTTACACATTAAAGAAACCGATTTAGCATCTCCTTCTCAGTGCCAGAGTCTGGTTGCTTGTGAAATTTAGGAATGTGTATTTATTGTCAGACAATCTAGCTCCTATAACGATAATTTTTCCTGTAAACTGAAAGCAGTGCACAGGCTAGCAGCTGCTAATGGTTAGTACTAAAGATCAATTATTCTCAATATGACTCTCTCAGGGTTACCCAAAGGATGTGCATAGTCTGTGTCGGTGTAAGAAGATTGAGTATTTAATTTTGCAAGGAGAGGCTTTACCTACTATTTTAGAACCACGTACATGTCTTTAAGTCCCTGTGTGAATGAATACTTCATGTATACTGCATGTTGAATGCTTGTTTTCAATTATTTATTTATGCTTGGCTCAAGTGTGTATTTATCTATTTTTTAATTTATATTTATTTTGTGCTTATTAAGTTATGGAGTACATTGTCCCGTAGGCTTGCATTGCATGTAACGATCATCATTATATTATATTATATTATATTATATTATATTATATTATTTTCCGAGTGAACCAACAGAATACACGGATTAATATACTTTAATTTACAGCTCTTTCACCAAAAATGTTTGTCTTATGAGGTCACAGCTTTCTTGCCATTTTCAGTCCTACTTTGTTTCTGCAATGTAATTGTGCTCATGTACTCAAACACCAGAGCGTCTCGTATGAATACTTGTGTCTGTTTTGCATGTTATAGATATGTTCCGTTTTAAATATGAACACAGGCTGGCTGTTGGGACTAATAGTTTCATAGGGAGATTCATGTAAGGGCAGATTTAATCTGTTTTTCTATTTTCTGATTCAGGTTCAAGTGTTTGGCAGCTTCAGCACAGGCTTGTATTTACCTACAAGGTAATGTTATGATTTTTTGCTCTTGCTACATTTTTTTTTACACTCAGCACAATATCCATAAGATCTTAAATGTTATTGTACATACACCTGATTTGTGGTGCGAGTTAAATGAAAGTCTAATTTTTGTAATTGTGTAATATAATGTATGACTTGCAGCTGTGTGTGTGTGTGTCTATGTGTACTTTTTGTGTGCTTGCAAGGAGGGGATTAAGATGTGTAATTTTAGCTCTGCTTATCCTGCCATCCCGAGTGTGTGATTTTCTTTTTTTTGTGGCAATCTCACTTCACTCAGACCAGACATACTGCGTTTATACGCCACCTGGATTACTGAACTGTGGCTTAGTGGAATAAATCTATCAATAGTACCAATAGTGCCAATACACAAGTATGCTAGTTGCTTAAACAGTTGAGTTTGGTATTCAGTTTAGTACATCCATAAATTCATTTGTAACATACTTGGTTGCCCTTACATAAGTTTGTTTTTAATTTATTTAAAGGGGTCATGAACTGCCTTTTTTATTTTGTACTGTTCTCTGAGGTCCACTTATTATGTTCTCAAGATTGTGTTTTTTTTGTGCAATGTTGTGCAATGTTCTGCTATGATTGGCTAACAGTTGTGTATGTTTGACAGCCTATATCCTTCATAGATGGACGCTTCTGCGATTTAGGACAAAAATGCATAAATACTACATATCAAACGATCTGTAATAACAGACAAAGCAATAGTGACCATGTAATAAAAACAGTTGCTCACACTCGTGTGGTGCGACATTACTGTCAGATCCAGTATAGTCAACTCGGCACAGCATCATCTTCAAACTTTCTGAATATCCTGCATTGAATTGTGCCTTGTTTGTAAACAAATCCACTGTGAAATTAAGTGAACAAAGGACCAAGTTCTTACTGATGCAGTATGGATCTTCATTAAAAATAAACTTCATCCACTCTTTCCTATTGTTTGGATCAGAAGGTGTTTTTCCACAACTTGTCACTAAACAGCGTCTTGTTGTTTTCAGGGCATCTTTATCGTTTGGTTTCTGCCTAGATCTGCGTTTGCCTCTTTCGTTATTCATTTACTACATGTGCGAATCGGTGGGTGGGGCAACAGGCAGCGATATTGAAGCAGGTGTTGATCTTCCTCTGCGGAGGCGGGGTTTAGCCACACTATTATGTCATAAAGTGGCAAATACACACACTCTCTCACTAGTACCCAAAAATAAATAATGCTAACAAACATGTGTACTGCACTGCACTGTGACAGTAAAGATTTTTACATTGTTATAAAAGATTTCCATTTCAAATAAATGCTGTTCGTTTGCTGTTCTTTCTACTCATCAGAGTAAATTACGGTTATGATTTCTGAAGGATCATGTGACACTGAAGACTGGAGTAATGGCTGCTGAGAATTCAGCTTTGCCAACAAATCGAAAAGTTATTTGTGTAATATTTCACAATATTACTGTTTTTACTGAATTTATGACTGAGCCTTAGTGAGCATAAGAGACTACAACAGTAGTGTACATTAGAATACAGCTTTAAATGCACACAATGTAACACTCTTTGTGAATATCAGCTTGATAAAGCCTGTTTTTGTTATCCAAAGGTATATGCATCGTCAGATTTGCCTCCAGAGTGAAAATCACCTATTTAATGATAATTGCTCATAGGCTTTTAGCTAATACAACAACTTCATTACAATTGTAACTGCTGTTGTATTTCTCAGCTGCACTACAGAGAGGATGTGTGTAGTTCAAACCCAAACCTGGGTGTACTGCTGATTGAGTTTTTTGAGCTGTACGGACGGCATTTTAACTACCTGAAGACAGGGATCAGGATCAAAGACGGTGGCTCGTATTTGGCCAAGGATGAAGTGCAGAAAGGCATGCTGGATGGGTACAGACCCTCAATGCTTTACATTGAGGATCCTTTGCAGCCAGGTACAAACACAAACCCTCAAGCACACATGCACATTTTAAACTGATTAACGTTTTAAACCGTTCAACTGATACGGAAATGTCATCAAAGATTGTATGGAAGATGTTCTGATTCTTATCACTTGTTTATGTGTGTCTGTGTCATAGGAAATGATGTTGGGCGAAGTTCATACGGGGCGATGCAGGTGAAAGAGGCTTTTGATTACGCTTATGTTGTCTTAAGTCATGCTGTGTCCCCGATTGCCAAGTACTACCCCAACAACGAGTCAGAGAGGTGAGACAAGGAGAACTGGGTAAAAGATGTGTGCATTTAATTTTCTTAGTCGTAAGGGCTGGGCAGAACATTAAACGTGTTTCGTATTATTTCATGAATTTGAAGAAAGTGTTTCTTTATTGACCCATGATGTAATATGCAGTGCAGACACTATGACTGCAGTATTCAAGCTCTCTTGGTTTAAGACATGTCAGGGGTATATGCACTCCCTTATCATACATAGATAATGGGTCTCATATTTACGAGGATTATTTGTATTTATACACACAGGAGAACTTCTCAAGATTTCTGCATAGTTTACAGCACGTTTATATGCATGTGAATTTGTTCTTAATCTTGTTTTAATGTTAATGTATTTGGAGTATTCTAAACACCCATAGTTAGTAATTTGTTAGTAATAGTAATAGTAATAGTTAGTAGACTGGAGTAATGGCTGCTGAGAATTCAGCTTTGCCAACAAATCGAAAAGTTATTTGTGTAATATTTCACAATATTACTGTTTTTACTGAATTTATGACTGAGCCTTAGTGAGCATAAGAGACTACAACAGTAGTGTACATTAGAATACAGCTTTAAATGCACACAATGTAACACTCTTTGTGAATATCAGCTTGATAAAGCCTGTTTTTGTTATCCAAAGGTATATGCGTCGTCAGATTTGCCTCCAGAGTGAAAATCACCTATTTAATGATAATTGCTCATAGGCTTTTAACTAATACAACAACTTCATTACAATTGTAACTGCTGTTTTATTTCTCAGCTGCACTACAGAGAGGATGTGTGTAGTTCAAACCCAAACCTGGGTGTACTGCTGATTGAGTTTTTTGAGCTGTACGGACGGCATTTTAACTACCTGAAGACAGGGATCAGGATCAAAGACGGTGGCTCGTATTTGGCCAAGGATGAAGTGCAGAAAGGCATGCTGGATGGGTACAGACCCTCAATGCTTTACATTGAGGATCCTTTGCAGCCAGGTACAAACACAAACCCTCAAGCACACATGCACATTTTAAACTGATTAACGTTTTAAACCGTTCAACTGATACGGAAATGTCATCAAAGATTGTATGGAAGATGTTCTGATTCTTATCACTTGTTTATGTGTGTCTGTGTCATAGGAAATGATGTTGGGCGAAGTTCATACGGGGCGATGCAGGTGAAAGAGGCTTTTGATTACGCTTATGTTGTCTTAAGTCATGCTGTGTCCCCGATTGCCAAGTACTACCCCAACAACGAGTCAGAGAGGTGAGACAAGGAGAACTGGGTAAAAGATGTGTGCATTTAATTTTCTTAGTCGTAAGGGCTGGGCAGAACATTAAACGTGTTTCGTATTATTTCATGAATTTGAAGAAAGTGTTTCTTTATTGACCCATGATGTAATATGCAGTGCAGACACTATGACTGCAGTATTCAAGCTCTCTTGGTTTAAGACATGTCAGGGGTATATGCACTCCCTTATCATACATAGATAATGGGTCTCATATTTACGAGGATTATTTGTATTTATACACACAGGAGAACTTCTCAAGATTTCTGCATAGTTTACAGCACGTTTATATGCATGTGAATTTGTTCTTAATCTTGTTTTAATGTTAATGTATTTGGAGTATTCTAAACACCCATAGTTAGTAATTTGTTAGTAATAGTAATAGTAATAGTTAGTAATAGTAATTTGCAAACAGTAAAAAACAACTGCAAACTGACAGATAAACATTGTGAAAACTAATATTAATTGTCCTAGGGGGAAAAAATTACTGTGATTAAAAATCAGGATCTACTCCGGATTGGATTCATGAATGGGCTTATCTTTTCCCTACAGTATTCTAGGCAGAATAATCCGTGTCACACAGGAAGTAGCGGAGTACCGTGACTGGATCAGTGCGCAGTGGGGCCAGCGGAGCAACAATGAGCCGGTCCTCAATTGTAATGGTGAGACATTATCCCTGAGCTCATTTTGATCAATCTTTCACTTTAGAAAGCTGAATATCCCTTTTTTGATTCTCCATAGCAAATGATGTCACGCTGCTCGTGGAGTCTGAGGAGCTTGATGAGTGTAATAATAACTTTTCAGAAGATAGTGCGGTGCTTCCTACTGTTCCCCGGAGCAAAGTGTCATCAAACTTCTCCTCTCCCTCCCCCTCTTCCCCTTCATCACCATCATCATCATCATCATCATCGCCATCTTCAACGACTTCTAGCTCAAGTGATGCAGTAAGTTCTATATATGTATCTGTGCAAATCCACATTTTCTCTTTGGACACACTTAAAATGTTAATATAGAGATTTTCTTGATGTAAATTATCATGTTTGTCTATTCCTTATTTCATTTTAAATATGGTAATATTTAAATATATAACGTTCACTTACAACATTAGATGCTGTTTTAGCATAAAACCAAATACATTTAGACACTGTATTGGTAAAAATATTATTTCAAAACAGAATTTTTTTAAATTTTTTTTTTGTATTTGTATACATGTATTTTTTTCCACTGGCTTTCTGCAGGACTCTGATGGAACACCCTGTAAAACTTCAAAAGCTTTGGGTGGCCGGGGCTCTAACTCTTACAGTGAGAATACAGAAAGGAATCTGTCCAATCACAGATCACAAAATCATTCAGCAACAATGCCCACCCCCACTTATAAGGGCAATAAGGTAAGAACCTGATGGAAGTGATTATGATTCCATTTATGATTGAGACATATTGGTTCAGTATCCCAGTAATACATTCATTGGCAACACTTTACTATAACATTCAATTCGTTAGCATTAGTTAACCAATTGATTTGGTATTAATTAACAAATTCAAAGTATCATGAATTAATCTACAGTATTACAGCATTTATTAATCTTGTTTAATGTTAGGGGTGCTCCGATCAGGATTTATCACAGAAAGCAGTATCTGCCGATACCGATCACCGATACCGATCTTTTTAAAGCCTTTTTTTTATCATTTATAACTATTTATAGTGATACTCCAATCAGGATTTTTAGACATTTATTCAGGGCCTGAATTTCATTTTTGAAAATGGGGGGAATTCCCCTCTTAGGTGACTCTTGTGAGAGGAGAAGCAGCTTTCACACAGGAGTCCGCTACTGATCCGTGGCTGTTTACCACAAACACAACATTTATCCATTATTTTGATTTCAAATCCAAACATTGTAACTGAAAAGGCTTTTTCAGCATTGCAATTCTTTTTTTTTTTACACAGTACAGTAATACAATCTTCACATGTTTAAGCACAATAAATATAAGCAACACATTATTCAATGCATTTTAATTTTGCATTTACTTCTAGATTTATATATTAAGTTGCTCAAGCAAGTGGCAAAACATTTAAACTACTTTTCTTACATTATCACAAACTTACCATTGACAGAAAATGTCAGCTCTACTGCCTTTTCTTTTGCATTTAAATCTTTATTACAAGCAATACTTCGGTTCGTAAAGAACTTTGTTTCTCATTATATACATTTTGCATATTTTGAACACAGAAAAAATTACATAGTGCTGCTATAAGTTTTATTTTTTTCTTGCATTTCTCCTCTGCTTTAGCCTAATCCAGCTTTCTGATAAAACTGGCATTGGGTACCACGACTGTGTATAATACCATATATTATGAAGGAACATTGTCAGCAAATTAACAGTGAACAACAGTATATTTATTAAATAACCTAGATTAATAAATGATTTTATAAATGTCATCTGTTTTTTGTTTTTTTTTTTTGTTTTTTTTTTTATAAAAGAGTCGGCAGCTTGCTAACAAAAGTGCTCAAGGGCCACACAACAACCCCAACAAGATCCATCAAAACAGCAAGTCCCAAAAAACCAACATAAAGAAGAGGAAACCTCAGCGTGAGGTAGCGCATGAGGACCTGTGTAGATAGGGGGGGCTGTTCTTTCAGACTTACACCTGCTCTTAATGTCTCTGACCACAGAAGGGTGCTGGTGGTATCATTTATCTCTCCTGTCCCACTGTGTAAGGGATGTGTGTGACTTTGTAGCTGGAAAAGGAAAAGAAAAAAATTATAATTAAAGTGGGGCATTGGCCATGGGATTGAAATCATATGGAGAGTTTAGGCCTGATTTCCACTGGCTTCTGCACAGCTTCTGCTCGCTGCCCATATGGGAGCTGCACTGCTCTATTGGAGATGTGGAGGACCAGAGACTGTAGGAGAGAGAATTCAACTTGAGCAATGCCTGAAGCCCTGGGACTTTTGCCTCACTGAGGACAACTGAAATAAAAAAGGACTCAAATTACAAAAAAAAAAAAAGTTATATTGAAAGTGCAAAGATTTTTAAATGTCTAGAAAAAAAATCGTACAAGAGAAATTATGCATGGTTTTCTTTTTTGAAGAGTGGTTCTTTTTTGTCATGTATGCAGATTATACAAATATTATAAAAAAAATATACAAAAAGAAAAAAAAACTAAAACTACAAAATAACCCAAAAATATTATCCAACATGGAAATGGTTTCATAATACTTTTATAGTATTGTTCAAATTTTGCCATGCTATAGATGTACACACATTAACCGTAAAACAGCTCCTCACAGCTGTGTACGGGTTTGGGTTCAATTGCCAACACTTATCATCAACCTCTTCTGCTGTTCTATTGTTTGTGTAATGATGTGGTTGAGCAGTGTAAGAGAGGTGTTAGTATTTGACTGCACATCCAAAAACACACACAACTCCGTGCACACTGTATGAATGTGTGTATGTTGAGTGTATGTGTGAGCGGTCTGTCAGCAGGAGGAGTAAAGTGTGTTGATCTGGAAATCTGAAGAACACTACTGCTGTGGTTTTCAGTCTGCTTCTCTGAATGATCTGTCCATGACAAAAATAAATTGTATTTGTTAATGTATTTATTTTTATCAAAGACATTGGATTTCTATATTCTGACCGCAGTGGCCAGACATGTTTTGTGTTCTGTCTTATAGCTGAGTGGCAAAACACGATTGTTGCTCGTCATGTAGTGTGCTATATATATTTTTTTTTCTGGATGTCAGCTACCCTTTTTTCCGATAACTGAGTGACCAAGTTAATTTCTGAAAGTACATTTTAACAGATATAGAAAAGATAGTTTAAACATTTTAATTTGTGGCTGGTCTACTTAAAGGGAGATGAGGTGAATTATTTTGTGTGAATTTTATTTTTTGGTTTATTTTAATTTTTTGTCTCCATTCCACTGGATTTTGATGTATTGTGTAAGAATGCCCGTTCTCTCTAAATTAATATTA
Organism: Sinocyclocheilus rhinocerous; assembly: GCF_001515625.1. Taxonomy (NCBI): domain Eukaryota; kingdom Metazoa; phylum Chordata; class Actinopteri; order Cypriniformes; family Cyprinidae; genus Sinocyclocheilus; species Sinocyclocheilus rhinocerous. The sequence continues at coordinate 52,220 of NW_015632715.1, forward strand.
TTGCAATTCTTCAGATAACCAGTAGGTGGTGGTGTAACCTAAGGTTATTTCATGCACAATAATTCCCCTGTGACTTTAGTTTTCACAGGTTTCGGGTGTCAGTTTAAGAGATGATGGCTTTTGATGAGGTAATATTAGTTACTCCACCTGGATTTAGTGTATATGATGCTAAAATGAAGTATCAAAGCCAGTAGTATGTCTTAAAACCAGATGGATGCCACTGAAATAGAGTGAGAGCGATGCAGAGATAGAACAGTTGGAGGATCATTAGTGCCACAGCCAGTGCTCTAGTAAGGTTTACTCCACATGTATCCGTGATCATCCATGCAATAAAAATTACAGCACAACTATAAAACATCAAGCTGGTACATTTACTGTTCTATAAAAATTCTGTTCAACACCTTTTTTCTTTGTTTTGAAAAGTTGCTATAAATTTTGTACTCTCCTACTGTTAAGTGTACTAATTTTTTTTATATTGTTTAATGTCTTGGTATAGGGCATTTAACTTGATGCCAGTGACTGAGCCAAGGAAATGAATAATGTTCTATAGTCAACTGGTACAGCAGAACGAAACTTAATGAACACCATAATTAAACCTTCTCTATCCAAGACCCAGTCACACTTTGATAAAGACTAAATATCTCTCAACTTCAACAATATTACTCAGTTTTTTTGCTTGACTTCATAACTGTTTTGGTTGAGGAAGTTGTAAAAAATTGCTAATAGATAGCAACTTTATGCACAAACTCCTTTTTTTTCTATTGAAAATACTGTTACCTTGCCTTCAGAGGAATTTTGAAAAATGTATTGTTAGGTTGCAGCTGCATTTTGCGCACTACAGAACATCTGATGTGTCACAGATTTGCAAGTGCACCAGGTTTAACATGACACTGAAAGTGTTGATAATCTTAAATCTGTTAAAATCCCACCTCTAATTGTGCTCTTTGAATGTGGGAGATGCTCTTTGCCCTAGACAGACTCAGACATTTACCTTATCCTCATTTCTATTCTCTTTGGCATGCCAATATAATACTTTGCTATTTGTATGATCTGTGATTGATTTGTATATATATATATGAAGATAAAATGGCAGTGGGGAACAATTGTTGCTGCTTGAGCAGTCATATATCACACTTTCCAAAATCAGAGTCACCAAATAAGCCAAAAAAAAAAAAAACCCCCATTGGGCATAGATACGGTTTAATTCTACTTTTTGTATATTTCCAACTTGTAGTGCCTATCTGTGAAGTGTAGACAATTCCACCTGGTTCACTGATATGCACAAAGCACAAAACTGCAGCTTTCACAATGTTTCTATTGATTTATCAGTGGTCATGTCTATGGTAAAAACTGGTAATCCCAAGAATAAGCAAATATTGATATGCATAAACAATTCTATATTTTATTATTTTTATATATTTCATGGTTGATCTTTATTTAAAAAAAAGACGTTTTGAGTTATTATTTTGAGGCCGTGTCACTCATATTATTAGCTCTTATAATCTACTATTAAGACATCAATATGTTTTGTATATTTTTGTGAGAATGAAAAGGCAATAAAGCTCAATTTTGGACTCAATCATAAGGAAGATCTGTATTCTACAATAATAAAATGCACTTTAAAATCAGCAGTCTAGCTGTGTTATATGTACAATTTACCTTCATTTTTCTTGCAGAAGCCTTCCCAAGCTTATATATATATATATATATATATATATATATATACATACATACTGCACGCAGGGAGGCGCGCGCAAACCAGACGTGATCCGCACGGTAGTTTCCGTAGCGCGTGCAGTTTGCGATCGAGCCGCTTGAACTCAGAGAGACAGTTAGACAAGATTTTGCACAGTCAAACACGGAACTGAGGGCCAATATCAAATGTATCTTACCGCTGTGGGGTTCGGCAGAAAACAACAGTTTAGCGTGCGACGACAGCAGCCAGGTGAGTGAAGTTTCTCACTTCAGTGGATTTATTACCTGTAGGGAAACTGAGCAAACAGAGATGTTCTTTTTTTTTCGTTTTTTATTTTAATATGAAGTAAGTCATTAAAATTTTCGTTAAAATGAGTGTTTTTTTTCTATTGTCTGGGTTCATCTCTACAGCGCTCTTTCGTGTCTGTAGCGCATCAGTTCGGCTCAGAGAGAGAGAGAGAGAGAGAGAGAAAGAGAGTAAACATTCCTGACTGAAAATCTGTTTAATTACTGTATTATGGATACAAGAGGAAGGAATGTGTAAAATATATTTGTCTAGTTTGTTTGAAGTATCATATAGCTCATCTTCATTAGCCCTGTCCTGCGAAACTGGGATACGTGTATGGTAGCGTTACTGAGGGTCATTTGGGTCCCAACTCTTTATGAACACAGATAATATGGTGTAGGCTACAGTTAGCCTAACAATGGTTTATTTCAAATACAATCAATACAACTGACGCGGCAATCTTCAGGCAGTGTCTGCTAGATAGTGGAAGTAACTGGTTTTCTTCTTGAAAGAAGTGGTCTCTGTACAGGAAATGAATATGTTAGTGTGCATGAATCTAAGTGCACTGGAGGCTTATCATACGCAGTGTGCTCTGAGCAAACAAAACTACTGGGCTTACCATCTGAAAGTGAACAGAGAAGGACGGGGTAAAACAGATGCCCTCAAGGCAATCAATTCAACTCAAGTGGATTAAAAAAATAATAAAATGAAATAAAAAATAGAGTAGAATTCATTAAGTTCCGAGGACTGCAGAGGTGAGGGAGACCTGTAGAAGCTCATTGGAGCCACGTCTGGGTTTGTGACGTTAAACGCAAAGTTACCCTGTCTTCCAAGAAATGCTTACTAGTTACAATGGCTTGACTGATGTCTGCTGGACAATGGGGTGCTTTGTTTTGCAATATTGGTGTATTTGATTTCAAGAGGAAGCAGGTTTCTCTTGGTCATGGAAGACATGGAAATATCAGGAGATTCTAAACTTTGTTTTTCCTGGAAAAATTATAGAAATTATTGTAGTGAATATAAATGTTTCTGCTTATGCTCTGCACTTACATTTAGAAAGCAAATCCTCCATGTCCACAAATATCTTTATTTGTTTGTTTGGAGACTTTTGTACATTTGTGGAGATCCACTCCAGCAATCTTTAAGACTTGTTAGAAAATAAATAAATAATAATAAGAAAAAAAAACCTTAAGCATGAACGACTGGAAAAGTCATGGTCATAAAGAACCCTTAAAAAAGCCATGACTGAAGAAGAAACTTTACATAGGAAGAAATATCATCTCTAATAGTCTGTTAATTGTTGCAAATAAATGTAAAAATTAATATAATATCTAAGCATAAATGTAAGTAAATGTAAAGTTGTCGTTGTTACAGTTCAGATTAAATTGTTAAAAGGACTGCATAAATAAAGGTTTTGCTATCATGTCAGAGCTGCTGTTTAGCTCGGTCTTTCATTTTGGTAAGTTTGTGGCATTTTTATGTTCTGGCTTCAGGGTTTCACAGTCTACTTTACACATAGTAACTGGTTAGTATGAAAGTAGGGATTAAATAATATTGACATTAAATCAATCATTGCTTAATTTATTCAGAAACAGGTAATGTTGTAAACTAAACATTTAGTATCTGACTGATGTTTAATAGGTCACACACCTGATCTTACCATAACACAGTCATTGTTGTACAGATTCTGGCTTGGCTGCCATAGTCAGCACTGTACTCTTCCACTCATAAAAGTTAATGGGCGATGAAAGGATTTAGGCAGCAGGAAGTGATTCAGATAATTTGCTATGACAAAAATCTTTGTCATAGCTCTTTTGATCTTTGGTTTCATGAACAGTCAGCTACTGGAACGGAACATAAATGTTGTCAACCATTAACCAGTATTTAAAAAATAATATTTTTACATTGGAACAAGTGAAAGGGATTGTTTATTTCTTTGGTTTTGGTTGTTAATCCATATTGGCAAAATTTAAGTAAATTTTTAGAACTAAAACTGTAAACTCAATTGTTTCATACTATGTGATGTTCTGTCAGCACTTTTAATGTCTGTTAAATTAAGTTTTTGGACTTATTTTTTGCAAAGAAATATGCTAGGAAGTGCTAAATTAGCTTCTTAATGTCAATGTAATGAGAGTGAGTGATCTATAAATTCTTTGAGAGTGAGATGTTTAGGTTTCATTTTGACATGAGATGCCTGATGCAGGACACTTTCATAGGCTTTCTAGTCACTTTTGAGAAATGCACGCTATGAGCCTTAAATGTATATACAGTACACATACTGTTCGTAGCATATACACAATGCAATAGATTGGTACAACACCCAAAGGTGCATTGTTGTGTTGTGTTTTCTGCAGGAGTTGTTTGTTCTGGGCATCTGTGCAGTGTTGAACAGAGAGTTTATTGAGTTCACTGAGAGCAGCGTCAGACTCTGTCTGAACGTGGAAAGCAAGTGAGAGGCAGACAGCACAGACATGAGGTTAATTATAACCTCACATCAAACATGCTGAAGCATTATGGTCAGACTATTGGTAATGTTTACATGCATGAGTTAAAATGTATGTGTAAGCATTAGTGAGCTTTTCCAAATTGGACCTTACACTGTCTTAGAATGTTGCCATTCAATTTCATTGATTATTGAATGATAATTTTTGTAGTTTGCCTCTTTGATCTACAATAAGAAAGTTTTAACTGTATAAAGGACTCTGTGCTCGCTGACTGCCTATTTCCTCTAAAGTCTTAGTACTATGCAAGCTTCTGGTATAGAATTGTCTAAAAGCAATTTGCAGTAGTAAACTCTTTCTGTCATATTTCTAAAAAAATTGTTGATTGATTGAGCTGTTTATTGATTAAAAGGGACATCAAATGCAAAATTCACTTTTACATGGTGTTTGCTTATAAATGTGTTTTAGCAGTGTGTGGACTGCACAACCTGCCTACAATGATACAAATCCATTAACTTCTCTTTTTTTAATCCCCAAAAAACCTAAACAGTCTCAATTATCAAGCCATTTGGTTTTCTGAGCAATATGACGTCATATTGCTCAAGCCCCGCCCACGGCCACTGACGGACTGTCTCGTATTAGCATATTTCCGCCCTCAGCCAGTTGTACGCTGTCTGCCATCTTCTCCGCGCTCGAGCAGCTGTAGCAACAACGTCTCTTAAGCAATGCAGGTGTTTTGTAGTTGGATGTAGAAGAACATAAGAGTCTTCATTTTCTCCCGACATCAGACCCACTGAGGACGCAGTGGATTAGTTTTGTTTTTGATGGTAATGTGCCACCGAATACACCTAAATTCGTTTATGTCTGCAAATCATTTTACTCCAGACTGCTTTCTAAACGAGGGATAATTCAAGACAGGCTTTGCTAAAAAGCTCAAACTCAAGGATGGATCAGTACACACTGTTCGTGATCTCACACTTTATAATTTTTACGATTTTTTGCAAATCGCCTTTCCTCTTCCACGGAAGAGAGGGGCGGGGTGAGCAGAGCTCATTAGCATTTAAAGAGACATGCACCGACATGCATCTATCTTATCTTTAGCTCCTTGCATTCTTTCTTATCATGTAGACAACAGGTTAAGTAAAAATATTAATATGCAATATAGCGCATATATGTAGCAAAATGCTCCTCTTTATAGTTATTTTTTTCTAGCTGACAAATGAGCTTGTGGATGCCGAATGGTTATTCTGAGGTAAATGTATTGTCTCACACAGTCGCTCCCCAACACAATGGAGATCTGCTAGATTACTTATCTTTAATTTGAGAAACACATGGACCCCCTCTGACCTTTGACATGTTCTCCACCCTTCTCTCTCGCTATTGCTAGAGATCTATAAATGGAAGAGAGGTTAAACATTCAAGTGTGTGTGTGTGTCTAGGATGTTCTTCACTGATGTCTCCTGAGTTTTTCCCACCCCTGCCCCGTGTGTTGCACACTCCCTTCCTCCTGTGGAGATTTTCTGGTGTTGACCATCCATGGTGCACTTTCAGGGAGTGACTTCCTCAGCTTACTTTGGCTTCTTTTCTTTTTTTTATTACTAAATTGTTAAAAAAAAATATTATAAATAATGAATGATTCCATTTTTGACTTAAAGGTTTACTGTTGTATTAAGGGAATTTTACAGTTTTCTTTTCATTACATGTTCTGTGAGGTTAGTGAGTCATATGGCAAAAAAAAAAAAAATTTAACTATATCGTGATTTAAAAGGATAGTTCACCCAAAAATGAAAATTACCCCATGATTTACTCACCCTCAAGCCATCCTAGGTGTATATGACTTTCTTTTTTCAGACGAAAAAAGACTTCGGATGCCATTATAAAGACTATATGCCATTATAAAGCTCTTCCAAGCTTTATAATGGCAGTGAATGGGGGTTGAGATTCAATAGTCCAATAGAAGTCCAATAAAGTGCATAAATCCATCAATAAAAAGTGTTCCACAAGGCTCCGGGGGGTTAATGAAGGCCTCCTGAAGCGAATCGATGCATTTTTGTAAGAAAAATATCCATATTTAAAACTTTATAAACTGTAATCTCTAGCTTCCGCTAACTGGCGTACACATGTTCACGAGAGAGTGGCGTTCCAGCGGATAAATAAAGTTCTATTCCAAGTGCACCACACATGAAGTGGTCAACATAGGGTAAATGTAAAACAAATTCCCTTGTTAAATATCTTTGCAGAAAAGATGAAATATGGAGGCAAATATTGTACATACTTGTCTTAAACACATCTTATATGTTCAGAAATAATATAAGGAAAATGCTAAATATTTCTTAGCCAAAATATGGCCAACTCAAAAAGTCAAGACATCATTCTGTTGTCCTTGGTGTATTTTCAATGTGTCTAATTGTAACATTTGCTAACATTTTTATTCAAAACCGTGATTCCTTTATTTAAAAAATATATGTAATCATGACAAAACATTACATTCAAATCAATTAATAAAATCGGAAAAATCGCTCATCCCTCCTTGAGGTTCAGTGCTGGACAGAACTGCCTCTGCTATGAAGATGCTTTGTACATTATGAGTTGATGACCATTGAATCCCTTCAATTCATCCATGTTTTTTATATAGCCAATTACACAAATCAATCCGTCCAGTAATGTAATCATCTAACCAGTAACAGATGGAGTGGTGCCATGCTGCTCTTTAAAGGCTTTAGTGAGATATTTGATATGGCAGATCATTATTATACTTCGGTTTCAAGTGATGTGGTCTGCTGTGCTGTTTGACTGACAGGCTGGTCCATGTGCAGCAATCTAACCTTACCACACATGACAAACACAGAGCATTTAGAGAGGGAGAGGGAGAGAGATCAGTCAATTGAGGTTTAGTGACAGCATCATAGACATCTGTCGTATTAAATCTTAAGCAAAACAGTTCATGCAGTGTGATCATAACTACCACAAAAGGTTACTGACTGTCACTCAGAAGGTCAAACCTGCTCCCCCTCAGTGCAGTCTGTTGCTGTTCTAGCCTTGTGGGCAGTGAAGCATGTGCTGTACGATCTATTTTAGATTTGGTCTATTTGAGTTGCTTAACAGCTCTGTGTTAAAACAAGATCTCACACTTGTGTGCTCAAAATGTGTGGAGGAGTTGAAGAGTTAGCAGCCATCTCTTGAAAAGGCGTTCTGCACAGCTTTGCAGGAGTCAAATTCTAAACACTTCAGTGTCATCAGGTGATTGATAGGGTCTCCTGTGTGTGTGTGTTGTCCCCTGAAGTTTTGTCCAGTTTAGCTAACCTCCTTGTGGACACATAGTCAAAGATGAAATATATGTCATATTTTGTACCACATATTTTATACTATAGTAACTATAAAATAAATGATTAAAAATCATTAATTGTTATACAGTAGTATTTTATTTATTTATAAAATATATATTTTGTTTTTAATTAAAAAGATATATATATTTTAGGGTTTGTTTTAGATTAGGTTTAATCTGTAGTAAATGTAATTGTCATTATTTACAATAGAAGTCTATTGTATGTCCCTGTCTTGATAGCTTAGTACAGCTTAGTAATACTACCATTCAAAAGTTTGTGGTCGGTAAGATTTTTTGGTAACACTTTACAATAAGGTTCCATTAGTTAATGTTAGTTAATGTATTAACTAACATGAACAAACAATGAACAATATGTTTATTACAATGAAAATACAGTTGTTCATTGTTAGTTCATGTTAATTCACAGTGCATTAACTAATGTTAACAAGCACAACTTTTGATTTTAATAATGCATTAGTATATGTTGAAATTAACATTAACTAAGATTAATAAATGCTGTAGGAGTATTGTTTATACTTAGTTCATATTAACTAATGAACTTTATTGTAAAGTGTTACTGCATTTATTTGATTGAAAAAAAACCAGTAATACAATATAACATATATTATCTCCGCAAAATGGATATAAATCCGATCTTAACACATATGCACTGAATTGTATTTATCATCAGCTAATTTCAAGATCAAAGACCGCAACAGGAGAGAGAGCGGCATCAGCACTGGAAAGATAAGTTAGTTTCACTACTTTTAATGAAGATGATTGTGTGTTGAACATCTGCAGCTTACTTTCAGTTTGCACATCAGTTTCATTCATATCTGACTATGACATTTCATATAGCCTACAGTGGGTATAGAAAAGAATCAACCCCCTTTAAAATAATCATATTTTGTTGCTTTGCAGCCTGAAATGAAGATTTATCCAGCTGTATTTACTCAGTGCATCGTATAACATCCAAGTGAAAGATATAACACCAGCATGTCAGAAAAAAACCCCCCAGAATCACTGAGTTGGAAAAAGGATCACCCCTTGTGTCAGTATTTTGTTGAACCACCTTTTGCTTTAATTACAGCCTTTAGTCTGTTGGGATATGTCTCTACTAACTTTGCACATCTAGACTTTGCAATATTTGCCCACTCTTCTTTGCAGAACTGCTCAAGTTCAGTTAAATTTGATGGTGACTGTTTGTGGACTGCGGTCTTCAAGTCATTCCACAGATTTTGAGTACCGGACTGCCTTTTTCGAGAACCAAATTAGCTCCTACTCCGGAGCAGGGTCTAACCAGCACATCCTTCTATCCTGACAAGTGCTCCAGTCCCTGCTGCAGAGAAACACCCTCATAACAGGACATTACCCCCTCCATGCTTTACTGTAGGAATGGTGATATTTGGATGGTGAGCTGTATTGGATTTCCGCCAGACATATAGTTTAGTATTGAGGCCAAATAATTCCATTTTAGTCTCATCTGCCTCAAAATCTTCAAGGTGTGTTTTGGCAAAGCTCACTCATGACTCGTGGAGTGGCTTTTTACTTGCAACCCTCCCATACAAGCCACATCTGTGGAGAATTTGTGATGTTGTTGTCACATGCACACAATGACCACTCTTTGTCATAAATTCCTGCAGCTGCTTCAGAGTTGCTGTAGGCCTCTTGGCAGCCTCTTTGACCAGTTTCCTCCTGCCTCTTTCATCCAGTTTGGAGCGACGTCCTGATCCAGGGAGGGTCTGTGTTGTACCAAATACCTTCCACTTCTTAATAATAAACTTCACTGTGCTTCTAGGCATTGATAAAGCCTTTGAATTTTTTTTT
>NW_015632715.1:62174-64881 GCF_001515625.1 Sinocyclocheilus rhinocerous
AAATGACCACATCTGATCACAGTTGAAAGTCAAATGGCTTTGTGTGCCATAGAGAAAGTGATTAGCCTCACCTGAGTTTACAAGTCATTTTTAGGAGGGGGGTGATCCTTTTTCCAACTCAGTGAGTTTTGTATTTCTTTATTTTTTTCTGACATGCTGGTGTTATATCTTTCACTTGGATGTTAGAAGTTGCACTGAGTTAATACAGCTGGATAAAACAAAAACTGTGTCCGTCTTCATTTCAGGCTGCAAAGCAAAAAAAATGTGACTATTTTAAGGGGGGGGGGGGGATTATTTTTTATACCCACTGTATAACACGCTCTCTCACACACGTTTATTATTTTAACATTTTGGGAGGAGTAAAATTTACATATGTGGTTTCATCAACCAGATGCATTTACACTTGTCCAGTTTCATCTAGAATGTGTCTCAGACCACCTCCTGAAGTGGTTTGAGGGATCGGATTTAAATCCGTCTTGAAAGCGTTTCAAAGGGCATTTACACAAGGTCTTTTTACATTCGAACAGCCATCCGATCAGAGAAAACGCATAAAGTGACCAGGTGTAAACAGGCCCAGTATTGCCATAAGAGGCAGTAAAGTCAATTTTCTCTGCCAAGTCAACAGCCTCCATCCCTTTCCCAGAAAGTGATTGTGATCCTCTAACTTGTACTGGGCTCTGCCCCATGCTTGGGTGGTGGACTTCCCTAAACGTGTAATCACTTTCAGCTCATTTCCAGCTTTATAGAGCTTTCAGCTCAACTAATGGCGTGAGCGTGGGTCAGAACCTATTTGTCTGACAACAGTAGATGGGTTTCAGGTAGGGGCGATTAGGAAGTGGAAACAATCATTATTTTTTGCAATTCCGTTTGCCGTGCCACACATACACTCTTCACCTTTAAGTGAAATGTACTTCAAAGCATTATATTACTAACATTTCATGTTCTCTTTGAGATAAAACGTCTTCAAACTGAATTGAATATAACTGAAATACAGTTGCCAGGGAGACCAAAACCACATGTCCTGATTAAAAGGTCAGTGTACAACCGAGACGTACTAAAAGACCAGGGAGATCCTGTCCTGTTTTATCTTACACAGCTGAAATCCTTTCCCCTGAGCATTTGCTGATTTGATTAACATACAATTACACGGCGAACGGCGGCCTAAAACTGCTTAATACGATCTGAAATCAGATCTTATGACAGTGCCTTGCCACCCATAGTTGATTGTTTGCTTCAGTTGCACTACCAAGGACTGAAATGCTCCGGGAAAGCTCTTTTCATGCTGAGCTGATCAAAATGACCACAGCTGATCACAGTTGAAAGTCAAATGGCTTTGTGTGCCATTGAGAAAGTGATTAGCCTCACCTGAGTTTACAAGTCATTTTTAGGAGGGGGGTGATCCTTTTTCCAACTCAGTGAGTTTTGTATTTCTTTATTTTTTTCTGACATGCTGGTGTTATATCTTTCACTTGGATGTTAGAAGTTGCACTGAGTTAATACAGCTGGATAAAACAAAAACTGTGTCCGTCTTCATTTCAGGCTGCAAAGCAAAAAAAATGTGACTATTTTAAGGGGGGGGGGGGGGATTATTTTTTATACCCACTGTATAACACGCTCTCTCACACACGTTTATTATTTTAACATTTTGGGAGGAGTAAAATTTACATATGTGGTTTCATCAACCAGATGCATTTACACTTGTCCAGTTTCATCTAGAATGTGTCTCAGACCACCTCCTGAAGTGGTTTGAGGGATCGGATTTAAATCCGTCTTGAAAGCGTTTCGGAGGGCATTTTCACCTGGTCTTTTCACGATCGGATTGCCGACGGTGTTGTCGCCTCATGTCGGCAGCATCGGACCAAAAAGCTGCGCTCGAACACACCATACAGACTACAGCCGACGGCAAACTAACACGTGCGTTCTGCGCATGCGTGAGAGGAATTAACTGTCTATATCAGCAGCTATCAATACTATATATTCGTCATTCAAAAGGAGAAACTGAAACAAAGATATACGAGATAAAAGCAGATATACGAAATGTAAACAAAGCAGTGCTTGCTTGCCATTTTGAATATCAATTATGTTGATAACTTATCAACTAAGTGGCTCGTGTTGTTATGAAAACATATCACGTAACATTTAAACAGCCTTCTGTCTGTACCGCCTTCATTTACGTGCTTGTTTTCATCACTTTCGCTTTAATTCTCAGGCACTGACTCGTTCGCTAATCTGAACATCCAATCAGAGTTCTCACTCTCGCCGACGGTCCCGACAGCCCCGACATGTTGAATCGGGCAAACTGTGAGCCCGACGAGAGCCGACGAGTGGAACACATCAAACAAACTAGCTCGACCGTCACTCACCGTCGGCCCGATGTTAGCCAACGGCCGACCGTCGGCTTGGTGTGTCCCGGCCTTAAGATTCTGTGATGATTCTTTGAGATAAAAAGAACAGAATATATGAAGAGTTCATTTGCAAAAACAGATAAACGCCACTTTAAAAAAAAAAGCGCGCTGTATTCAGGTCAGGTGACAAGGCTACTTTCACTTTGAAAAGACGTGCTAGCTGAGAGGAGTTTCATCAAAGCTGACTAAAAGTGATCGAGGATGGATAATTTCGAAGAACTTGATGAACCTGTGATATCTTCTTCAGGGCGAAAAAGGAAAATAAAAGCTGAAACGTTTTCACGGAAACTTGCAAAAGCAGC
>NW_015632715.1:68462-81454 GCF_001515625.1 Sinocyclocheilus rhinocerous
GCATAATAGGGACCCCTTTAATATGTAAAAAAACATACTTTCAATTAACTTTAATTTTGTAAATTATCTGTATTTGTTTAAGTTATTATTACTTAATCAAAACAACCCAACTGCAGTTTGATGGATATTACTTGGAATGCGCAATAAAAAAAAAAAACCGTGATTTCTAAAAAAATAAAAATGAGTTATCAGTTTTTGCAAATATTCTTCATATTTAAATAGATTTTTTTTGTAACAATGTTCGTGTTCACTGTTACTTTTGCTGAATAAAAGTATTAATTCTTATAAAACAAATCTTACTGATCCCAAACTTTTGAACGGTAGTGTATGTGTGTGCTGTTTTGATTTCTTCTGTGCATTTTAGGATAACCTTCAGAAATGTCTGACAAAGAAAGAGGTCTGGATTCCAATGAGACTGGACAGGAGAGAAAGATCATGTACTGATCTCCCATTTGTTCATCTGTACTCCAAACAACTGTGCTGCACTAGATTTACCATAACAAAAGTGACATTGTGGAATTCATGTTTTGGTAAACCTTCTCTAGAAAAGAATATGCAAAATGTGCAAAATATGTTGCATACTAGTCTATTTTCTCTGATGTAATGGCCACGTGCTAGTGCACTTTTTTTTTTCTAGAAGCCTGAAATTCTCTGTAGCAGTTTACTACGTAAAAGGTCTATGGCATTTATCCTCTTGAAAATCCACATCTGAAGTCATGATACACTATGTAAGAGACTTTAATATGAAGCTGAATACTTCAAAGAGTTCATCAGGTTTTGAGATCATACAAGGTCATGCCAGATCTTTGGCCTGTGAGAGATGAAGAAGTGATTTCATTTGCCACGTCTTACCATCTGATCCTCTCATATAAAGCACACTTGAGCTGATAGAAAAAAGCATATCTGTTGTCTTTGTTATGGTGTCTTTCCAATAATCCCTCTCTTATTCTCTCATTTTGTTTTTCCTCCCTCCCTCTTTACCTTTATCTGCTAGATCGCACCGGTCTGTTTAATTGTTGCATATCCTCTGCCCATCCCCTCTCACACACAACCCCCCCAAAACCCTCTTTTTCTCCCACAGGCACAAAGGCTTGCATATAAACAAAGAGTAGATGATGATGTCAAAAATATTATGATTATAGTATGTAGTGGAGGATTGGTATCCGTGTGTCACTTGCATTCTGAACATTCTTTCGCAGTGTGTGTTTGCTCGTGGCACTGATGTAATGTTTTGTCTAGTCTTGTCTTCTCAGTTTTTCACTGTCTCTCCTTCACATGCGCTCTCATCCTGAGACTCAGAGGTGTGGACGTTATGCCTGTGCAGTGTGGACTGTGTGGAAGTTCTCCCACTCTTGACCCTTTTGACGCTCTTGTTTCTTTATCCTAAAAGTGGATGTGACACTTGAAGCTCTCTCTGAAGATCATTTGCTGTTGAAGAGGTATTTCAGTTGCTGATGTGATGCGTTGTATAGAGGGTGTGTCGTCGCGTTGGTTTTTGTATCGGTTTTGTTTGTCTTCAGCCCGTGTTGAACGCCAGTTGTTGCATGCTTTTGCATTGTTTAGCATTTTTTATTACGCACATGTGGAATTGGGCTTGCCAGGTGTATTTGTAACGGTGAAAATTTGTGGTTGGGTTTTGATGTGGAATTCTCTCTCCTGAATGGTGTGGATTATGAAGAGACATTGAAAAACCTATCCTGTTGTCCACAATGCATTTTTTTATTGAAGGAATGAGATTTTTGTTCACTCAGAAATGAAAATCCTGTCATAATTTAGCCTATTCACTTCTTGTTTTGGACCCCATTGACTTGCATTGTATGGACAAAATGGTTAAAACGCTCTTCAAATATCTTCTCTTGAGCTCCACAGAAGAAAGAAAATGAGATACTTTTGGGAACAACATGAGGTTGCGTACATAATGAAATGTATGCTAAATGGCTCCAACAAATATATATTTTTTAAGTTTAGTGCCATATTTACTGTTTGTCAGGAATGAAAATGAGGCTGTGAGGGTAGAAATACAGTGCAGTCAATGGGATGTACTGTTGTTTAACAACATACTGATTGTTGGGCTGACGAAACATCTTTCCAAAAACTTTCAGTTGACAAAAACACCATAAAACAGTTATTTGATCTAGTACCTTTATACCGTATGTACCATTGTAAAGTCTCCCTCACAGCCTTATTTTAATCTATATAAAACTCAATATGGACTAAGGTCCATTTTTCAATTTTGGGTGAATTATCCCTTTAAATCATCCTTTTTCAGGTTTGGCGTGTTTATTCTGTTGATGTTTTTCTCTCTAGAATAACATTTCTTAAATGGTGAGGAGCCTATTTATGTTTGAACGCACCTGAAGGTCAGAATAGAGTCTGTGTGTTTTTGTGCTCTGTAGGAGTCCAGGTGCTCCGCTCTTTTGTCACATGACCCGTCTGAGACGCACTTATCTCTGTACTGTGACATGTGAATTGCAGAGCTCGAGAAAACGACAGTCCTTCTCCATTGAAATCCCTCAGAAAAGGTTCATTGTTGTTTGAAGCGATGTACCTCACTACTCTGCTGCCTGTACTGCACTGCCTTCAGCCCTGTAGTTAGGGAAATGAGTCACGGTTGCTAAGGAAATGGGTTGGTGTGTGGTTAGATTGAGTAGACATCTAAGGTTGTCCTTGATGAGAGTTTCTCTGCTCAGAAAATGGTGGATTCTGTCTTCTGCATTTGTGTGTGCTGTGTATTTCATCGACGTATTATTCTAGTGCCCACTCACTCCGACCGCCTTTATCATCACAACAATACAAAAATCAGCTCCATGTTAACACGCCGTCTTTCACATCATCACCTAATGTGCATGTGTGTAGCTTAAGGTTAAAATTATGAAGTGTGTTTCTTTGCAAAAGCGTATGATCTGAACACGTTCAGTGAGTTTTTTGTACCGTGAGCTTGGAGATGTCATGCTGTCACTTCTCTGCGGTTTTACAGCAATTGTCATTAAAGGTTCTTCCTTCTACCTTAAGGGAAGAAATTGACATTTTAATTTGTGATCTTACTGGTACAATATATTGATGCATTTATCTGTGTGTGTGTGGGAATTAGAGAGTGACCAGAAAAAGGGTGTTAAAGAGGGTGATTAATGTACAAGATTGCCATTTCCACTTAGCTAATAATCAACCTTTCAGCTTCCCTCACACACACACATCACTGACTAAACTGATACAGCATGTTAGCGAATAAACTACATATTCCTGGTTATAATCTGACTTTTGTGTGTGTTCCAGTATCCACCACAGAAAAAGGGAGTGAATCACGATATCGTGCAGGGAAACACACAGACATATACTTTCTGCATGAATGTTCCTGCATAGCTCCACACAGATGCACACAACTGCAAAAACACTGTTGATTCTGCACGCACACATGCACACTTAGTTGAAACAGTGTAATGTAACACCGGGGCACCACTTTCTAACACAACGGCTGCTTTCATTGACTGGAAGAAAAACAGGAGAGAATGAGAACGATTGATACGTGGAGTAAGACAAAAGATTTCTATTTCAAATAAATGTTGTTCTTTTGAACTTTCTATTCATCAAAGATTCTTGAAAAAGATGTATCATGGTTTCCACAAATATGTTGTGCAGCACACTGCTACATATACATGAACATGGATGTCTTTGGCATTCTGTTATGCCTCACACTGTATTTTAAAGTGTGTTAAAGAGTTAGTTCACCCAAAAATGAAAATTAGACTGTGTTTTACTCACCCTCGAGGCATCCTAGGTGCATATCGAAATCCTCCGACATTTGTCTTTGCAAATCCTCGGTTTACTTCTAATTCGTGACCGGCATTTTGTTTTGTTCTCTCTCCGCATTCGTCACTAATCACGCAGCGCATACGTGCTGCGTCATCCACCGGAACGGCTTCCGCGTATGACAGATACCGGAAGTGAGAGAAAAGTGTTTATTACGTTTGGAATATGGATATTTTTCTTACAAAAAAACATAGATTCGCTACAGGAGGCCTTTATTCACCCCCCGGAGCTGTGTGAGGCACGTTTTACACAAGCTAATTTTCATTTTTGGGTGAACTAACCCTTTAAGGTAAAAGAGTCTAACTTGAGTTGAGTCTTGATAATGAAAATGATAAAATGAGTCTTGAGACCCCTGAATTTGACTCTGTTACTTTACGTTCTAGAAAGAATGTATTTTAAACCAACTAAATTATAATATAAATTATTATAATTGTCTAGTCATTCAGGCAACCCACTGATTAGTTGATTTTGAAAAAGAATATTTTTGCACATTCCTAGTATTAGGAAGCCTGTTAACATAGAAAAACATTAGGCTCAGACCTTGAGAAACTAGCTGGGGATATTTAGGAGGCAGAAATGAACATCAGTGCACATGCAGAAAGACAGACAGTCAGATGAGTCAGCCATTTAAGTCGTGATGGTGGCTCCTAATGAAAGAGAAAGACCAGATTGCCGGTAGTAACATCACGTATAATTACACGCGCAGTAATCAGATATTGGAGGTGTGGAATGGTTGGGTGCCCTGACTCTAACCTCAGATGGAGGATAATAATGCCCTCCTGTGCAATACTTACCTGAACTACACATCACATCGCCCCAGCTAATGATATTCTGCAGAGAGTGTGAATATTTATTTGTAATTTACTAGTCTGATCTGGTTGGGTGTGCAGATACTTTCAGCCATCTGTCGTAATGGCGCCTTTCAAGTGCACCTGGGAAACATGTTCCTCCAGGCATTCGTTGTGTGTTCATTATTACAACATGTTATGCATTCAGAGTCTGAGACATAAACAAAAGAAAAGCATTATAATTCTGAACAGCAAACCCAAATAACTACAGTTGGATTCAAAATGATAAAGAAATCACTTATAAATATATGGTATCACAACTAAATGTGAAGCAAACCATGAAATTTGAGTGTTTAACACCATTCGCTACAGACTTGCTTTCCGCTCTCTGATCTCTATATAGATTATAGATGATATGATATTAACTATATTTTAGATCAGTGTTTCCGCCATGTTTCGCATTGACACAGCCCTTCCAATGTCACAACTGGGCAACTTGTGCATTATCTACAATTCTGTGTTCCCCACTCATAAATATGACTTAAGATACCATTAATTTGCAATATCCACCTGGAATACTTTATGTAAGGGATAATCAACGGCTAGCCGTGCATTAAAGGATTTTAAATGCACGACGTGGAGGCAAAGAACCGCCCGACGCGAAGCGCATTTAAAATCCTTTAATGCACGGCTAGCCGTTGATTATCCCACTTATTCCATGGTCATTTGCCAA
Organism: Sinocyclocheilus rhinocerous; assembly: GCF_001515625.1. Classification (NCBI taxonomy): domain Eukaryota; kingdom Metazoa; phylum Chordata; class Actinopteri; order Cypriniformes; family Cyprinidae; genus Sinocyclocheilus; species Sinocyclocheilus rhinocerous. Next base: position 73,791 of record NW_015632715.1, read on the forward strand.
GTTATAGACAAGTTAAAGTATTGTACTAGTATTGCTCTTTGCAGCGCAATATTTGACCGAATGGGTAAAAATGACAGTTATTTTCGTCAGTTATGGCACGTTAGCTCTAGCATTCTGCCAGCTTCAAATCAGACACAGCTGAAATAGTGCAGTAAGATCACATTTATTTGAATGAATTATAGCATGTATTTCAATTAATTATCGATCGAGAGCGAGCGAGAGAGAGAGATGACAGTTGTGTGTACCTGCGTGCTGCGTCTGCGCGTCTCTCCCTATAAACAATTACTTCAAAAACAGTGATTTTATCACCTCGTTGCTGAGGAATATAATGTAGCGATCTAGTATCTAGGCTATTTTATTAATAAAAATTGCGGGGAAGCGTTGACAACAAGTTTATGTGTGTGTGCAGCGCAATCTGCGATCTCTCACTCTCTCTCTCTCCCTCTTGCTCTGTGTGTGTGTGTGTGTGTGCGCGTGCGCGAGTGATGTGTGTTGGTTAGTGTGCATCAACTAAAGCAGCGCATTAATATGGAAGGGTGATTAAACTGACTTGGAACTACCTGTGCATTAAACGGTTTTACTGCATACCCGCCAGCCAATCAGAATCCAGTATTCAGACAGACCATGGAATAAAAGACTTTATAAGACTCTTTATAAGAGTATAAGACTGACCCTAGAATGAAGGGGCCTGATTTTTGCTCCTTTGGTTAATAATATTTAGAATTTTTTTTTTTTTGATTGGTTGATGGTTCCACAAAGATGCAAGGATCTGAAATGACAGTCCTGAGCCCTTCACTGGTGACTATCCTGAGCTATGACGTCACAAACAGCTCGCTGGGAAATATTTTCACATTTTCCACAAGGGATGCACCAATATTACAATTCTGGCTTATACTAATAAGCCAATAAATATTTTCCTGTTTTGCCTGATAACTGATAAATGGCCAATATTAAAATGCTGTTGGTTTGTGTAAATAAAAATTAAAACGCTAAAAATTAAAATGCTACAAGTAAATTTAGGCATTACAACATTATAATGTGCAGCGTGAAAAAAGGATACATGTACCATTTATATACTGTATGTGTAAAGCCCGGCTCACACTGCGATTTTGGCCACAATTTGGTTGTCTGAGACAAATTTTGGAAATCCTAAAAGATTCCTATAATCCTAGGCTAAAATCTGGTGGACAGTACAACAAGAAGAAAAACTTATTGAGTTTATTTATTAAGGACCAGGATGTTTAAACTCAAATAACAAAATTACCTCAAGTTTGCTCTGTAAAACTGGAAGTCCATAAAGTCCTCTTTTGCCCAGCCATGACTTGCTCCACACATGTCGTCTTCGTTTTTTTTTAGGTTTTTATTATCAAGGCATGTAATAAACAAAACTAATGCTACATATTGCTGTTGTTTGCTAGCTACCATTAGAACACAGAGAACACGGGTCACGTATTGATGACGTAAAACTCCGGACAAGTCTTGACTGTCATACAGTCTGAAATTATGACAATTGAGATGCTGCAGTGTGACATGGGGATCATGTTCGTATAGTGTGACAAGCAACAATCACAAAGGACTATTAAAAATCGCACAGTGTGAGCCCAGCTTAAGTTACAAAGATGTACCTAGGCCTGGGTGATAAAACGGTATCGATATTTATCGACGGTACACCTTCTTCGATATCGATAGAAAAATTGTTCGATATAGCGCACAATATAGGCATGTACTATGAGTGACGCAGACAGCACACACAAACACGAACACATGCTGAAATGAGTGCTGTGCCTGCCTGTGATGAGGAGATTGTAAATAAAGAATGAATATTAGTCAAATTTAAAATAAACATTTACATTTAAATGTTAGGTGTGCATTAGGGAGCGTCATTAGTGGCGCGCGAGATGCGGTGATAATGTAAGTGACGTTGTTGCATCATTTTAATGTTTTGTTACTCTAGCCCACGAGACGCGCAGTTGCTGCGTTATTCATTCAAAATCGCTGTTACTTTAATTCAGCGCTTGCAGCGCAGCAATAGACTCGATGTGGAAGCGATCTCTGCACTGCCGGACCGCAACCTTGTGCAGTGAACGCTTTAATCCGTTAACATTAGCGTGGAAAAAATACGCACTGCAAACTGAGTATTGTGAACCTGGCGTTATGTGTGTGCGCTGCGAGTGTGCATGAGCGCACGGTCCTCAGGAGAGCGCGCGAGCGCTGAATGGTTAAACACTGGCAAGAATTAAAAAGTAATGCAATTTATAAACTTTAGTAATGATGTGACACTACCTCGATTGTGCAAGTTACAATTCCTGTGTCAACTGTGCAGCGTGCTGCTTGCTTATAGACAGACATGAAGTGTGGTGATTTGAAGCCATTTGCGCATATTGAGAGAGAAAGAGAGAGAGCGCGCGGTGATTCACTCACGCTGTTTATGAAGTTAAGTCTCACACAAGGTTTTCAAATTACTTTATAAGTTATTTAATGAAGAAATATAGCATTATAATTAGTTCACCCGTGCCGGACAGAGACTGAGATGGTGCCGCTGCATGTCGTGCCAAACCTCTCAAGGCAGCGTCATCAGCTTGAGAGCGTTTTTTTGAGATTGGCCTTTTTAGAGACCGCCGATCAAACATCCCAAAGCGATTATCGGCCGATAGTGATCCGTAGCCGATCAATCTGAGCACCCCTATTAATTATAAATACAGTGGTTAAAAATGAAACATTTTGTTTTCTATTGCTTTTTGTTTTAAAAAAGGTTATAAAAATTTAAATAATTATCGATACCGAACGATATAAAACATTATATCGTTGATACATTTTTTAGCTATATCGCCCAGCCCTAGATGTACATTTTAGTTTTTGTACCTTAGGATACCAACCCAGTAACAGATCTGTACCTTCTTTTTCTGATAGCGTTAATGTAGAAATAGTGGAAATGATTTGTGTGAATCCTATAGCAGAATGGACAGATTTGCTTGAGGAGGCTGTTTAGGGTGGAGCCTTATGAGGTCATTATAATTGTTATAGTCTGTTTCTCTTTTATGTTAAATTTCATATGTTTCTATGGTTATAGTGTTTATGGCTGATCTACTGTGTCTGTTTTGCAAAACTAATTTAACTCATGGGATGAAATGTGATGGTGTGAACAGATCGGCAACACTTAATGTGAGAGTTATAACACTCCATCCTGATAAGGCAATATGCTGAAATCGACTATGTGCCACCTACTGCAAAATCAAACATTTTACTCATTCTTGTGCGCTACCAGGAAATGCAGTCAGGAGTATTAATCATTGAAAATAATAGGTTTATTGAGACTTGTACAGTTTTGTAGGCCGTAGCACTGGACATGGATTAGGTACAAATTCAAGTCTAAAACAAGCTGGGACTAAATTGCTTTTCTATGCACTAAGACAAAACTTCTATTTATGAGAAAATGATCCATTGGAGGTCTACTGAGGTCCAGAATTAGAACAACTGCATACAGGATTTAAAGGGTTAATTACCCAAAATAAACATTCAGTCAGGATTCTGACTTCCATTCTATGGACAAAAAAAGAAAAATCTTTGGCATTTTTGAAAATATCTTCTTGGGTAAACTACACCTTTAAATCAGAGGGGATCTATATTTTTTCCATGTTGCTTTTTTGAATATTTGCCAATATTGTGGTGACTTCATCATACTGTAGGTGAAAGGAAGGGCGCGGTCATTTTAAAACACATATGTGACCCTGTCTGTGAAATCCAGGCTAAAGTCTCAAAATCTAATTATGAGATAGCAAGCATCAAAGTTTGATTTCAACCATTAATTTCACTATGATTTCAATCTTTGACATGGCCTTACTCAGTCAATATTAAAGATATAAAGGTTATATTTTCACAGAATGTTCTACATCTTTATGAAGGATAATTTTATGTAGAAAACCGTAAATCACAAAAAAATTACTTTAGCTGGGTTTTCACAGGCAGGGTCACATATTCAAATAGACTACATCTCCACCCACAACAACACTACCAGGATTCCTTTGTAGCTTGACCTTGCCCTCACACAGCAGGGTTGCTATTGTCTGTGTTTCCGAAGGATAACAGTTATGTCTCTTTATGAGAGTGATGCTGGAATATGTTTCCTTCAAAGAGACCATTTCTGTCTGCATGGAGCCATTAACCAGACTGCATCTGTGATTCACCAGAGAGAGCGCATGCAAAGACAGATGAGGCAGAGTTGATCTCTTGATAAAAAATAGTCAACATTCTGTAAAGTCACCATAAAATTATGTAGGCCCCAGCTGCTCATTGTGCGGTTCATGTGACACACTTTTGTTATTGTGTAAACAGTAATAAAGGAACCTGCAGTACAGTGTTACTTTCCAGAATACGCTCTGCATGTTTCACAGACAGTTTATGTTTTTATAATGTTTATGTGTCAAGCCAGTGCATTTATGTGAGTTAGGACTGTCATAAGATGAATATTGCTTGGCATTTGTGATGTTATAGACAAACACAGTCTGCTGAAACAAATAACATAAACATTGATACGTTTTCATGTCTCTATTGAACACACTGTTTAAACATTCACATTGCAGGGTGGAAAAAGTGTGTGAACCCTTGAATTGAATAACTAACTGACCCTCTGGTTATATAACCCACACCGGAAATTTACTTTGAGTGCAGATCAGACCTGCAAGGCAGGAAGAATTTTGGCCTTAGTTTTGAAAGTCATGGTATAAACAGAATAGCAAAGTCTTTACTGACATTTTTGTATTGTTGCACAGTAAATACGATCATACCTGGTATGATTTTTTTAGTAAATTGTTGTTTTAGTTCAACTGAAAATTAACTAATGTGCATGCAATTAGTTCATTCTTAACACATGCACAAATAAATTTAAACTAATTAATTTAGATCAAGAATCTTTTTATAATCTGATTGTGATTCCCAGAATCAAAATCAGTTGGATTGTGAGGTGCCATCAGATTCCCACCCAGTTTCATGTTTAGAGCAGCTTGGATCATGCATTGTTCATGCAGCAGCTCACTTTGTGTTATCCATTATTTTTTAAATATGTTTGCAACATCATAATATATCAATGTTTACTAGGGTTGTAACGGTACATGTATTCGGTACGGGTCTTTTGGTTCAGTACGCATGTGTACCGAACAAACACAGCATTGGTTTAACCACTGCATGAGCGTAACTTCATTGGAAACTTCTACTTTTAGATATTGTTACTTTTGATAAAAAAACAAAGTCTCATCTTTCAAATCATGTTCATTTTTTTTTCAGGAAATTCAAACCATAGAAATGCCATTGACGCTCTTTGATGTGGCGTGACAGATCAATAAATGCCTCAGTTCAAACTGCAGCGCATCATCCCTTCCTATTTACTAGTTTTAACACGAAATAAACATGAATGAACATCTTGTGCCTCAAGATGTAATCGCTCAATCAGTGTTTCAACCGTGGAAAGACGTCAATAAAACAAATTGTAAACAAAATGTCACGTAGCAATTCATTTACCTCAGGCAAGGCATCAGTGTCCACAAATCGTTAATTCGCTAGAGAAACAAAGTCTAGAGAAGAGCATTTCGCGAAATATTAGACTATATACTCATTATATTTTACTTTACCTGTTAGTGATGTCTTAATTATTGAATGTGTTTAAATAAATGTTATGAAACAAGTTATGACAGCCACTGTAAATAATTATATTTCACCAACAATTAGAAATCTTATCATTTAGAATTTGATTTTAAATCGCTTACAGCAGAATCTGAGGTAGATTTTTACCCCTAAGAAAATTGTAATTATAATTACATTTATTTAAAGAAAGAGCAATTTGTTCAGTAAACCACTGTTTAAAATCTATTTTAAAAAAGCAATGTTATGTTTTTTTTTTTCCCCTTGCTGTACTGAAACCATACCGAACCATGACGTCAAAACCGAGGTATGTACAGAGCCGTCATGTTTCTGTACTGTTATACCCCTAATGTTTACGGTATTCTCTCATCATAAATCTCATTTGAAAATATATCGATGTACCTTACAAAGTTGTTATACCGCTCAGCCCTTCTTTGTATCAGAAGACTGGACTTTCGTACTGTAAGATGAGGAATTTCAACAACAGATTAAGACAGAATTCATTTACAGTGCCAAAGTCGGGCATGTGCCTTTGACGGTCTCCACTTCCTGTGTGCACTGCAAACAGCAGTGATTAGCCAAACCAGCCTCGGATAGCATCTGACTAATCTAATCACCCCCCACCACCAGTCATCTTAGTCTTCCTCATCAGTGCTAATTCAGTTTGCCTCATTTGGGGGATTTAATCACTTTGAGGGGTAGTAGTACCTATGCTAAGACACAATTGTTTGTTTGAGGATTTGCTTTTCTCAATATAACACTCAGTACTTTTTTATTATTATATATTAATATATATTCTTATTGTCCTCATTTTTAGTCACTTGTTTGCCAGTGTGACTGATAGTCTGACCTACCCATAGGAAAAATGTATTGCTCAGTGGTTGCTTTTCCTAAGCTCAGGAGACTTAGATGAGATTCTCATATATCTCTCATTTTAGTACCAACAGCATTTCAGATGTTTCTCCTAAAATTCTTTAGGAGAAATAGAAGTAGAAACAAATGAGACATGATAAATATTTGAGAAAAAAAGAGAATGTGTTGGAAGAAACAGAATATCTCTTCATTGTCTTGCTGCAATCTCTATCAAGACTCCATTATAGGAATATTTTATTGCTCAGTGGTTGCTATTTCTAACCTCAGGAGACTTAGTTGTGATTCTCATGTATTTCTCATTTTAGTCTCAACAGTGTCTCAGATGTCTCTCCTAAAAATCCTTAGGAGAAATAAAAGTAAACACAACCGAGACATGAGAAAGTTCTGAAAGAAAGGAATCCAAAATGACAATGGGAGAGAAACGTGTGAGAAACATGGGAGATCTCTTTATTGTCTTGCTGTAATCTCTTGCAAGACTGCATTACAAAAATGTTTTACTGCTCAGAGGTTGCGGTTGCTTTTTTATTGCAATGGGGTTTTTCACCTTTAATGGTCAGGACAGTAGGAGTAGAGACAGGAAACAATTGGACAGTTGAGAATTGAACAGGAGCAGAAAAGTACCTTCAGCTGGGATTCAAATAAGAAAAATAAAATAAAAAAAGAGATCTATTTAACATTTCAAATATTTCTCCTAGAAATGAGGTTACTTTAAGATTGAATGGAAACTTTTGCTTGAATCTCCTGCTTCTCAAACTTGTCTCCTGAGACAAAAACTCTAACTCTCTCACAATGGTCTCCTTTAAAGCTTTAGAAGAGATCTCAACAACATCACACACTATGCTCAGACATTTCTCCTAGTCTAAAGACTCTGGTGGTCTCATATTTGTCTCCTCCAATGTTTCAAACAAGATCTCATCATCATCATCACACTGTGCTCAGATATTTCTCCTTAGTTAGAGGCTCTGGTTCTCTCACATTTGTCTCCTCTAAAATTTAGAAGAGATCTCAACAACATCACACATTGTGCTCAGATTTTTCTCCTACACTAAAGACTCGGGAGCTCTCACATTTGTCTCCTCTAAATTTCAGAAGTGATCTCAATAACTTTACAAAGTGTGCACCAAGTCAAATGCCTCAATATGAGCTCAAACATGTCT
>NW_015632715.1:82168-105694 GCF_001515625.1 Sinocyclocheilus rhinocerous
GTAACCTCATTTCTGTCTAGGAGAAATATTTGAGATGTTAAAGAGATCTCACTTTTGATTTTTCTTTCCTATGGGTACATTTATATTGTTGTTCTTGGCAGATATTTACTTACAAAATATATTACAAAAATTACTTAAGCAGGTAGTAAAAGATAAAGGTCAATAGTTGCACCGCTATGACAATAGCTGACAGATTGCAATAGTAAACATGAAATCCTGAGGGAGGTGTCTACCTGCTAAATCAGTTATCATGTGTAAACATGGCAGATAATAATCTATGATCTATGAAGTATAAATAATATGCAGTAAACATTTAATCAGTCTGTTGCAATAGAGGTCTGCTACCCGACCCGAGCCCAACGGGTCCTGAAATACTTTCGGGTTTCAGGTCGGGTTCAGGTTCGGGTAAATGCTTAATGAATAACTTTGTGTTTGGGTCGGGCTCGGGTTTATAGCTAAACTAAAACTATATGCAGTAGGCTACGCTGCTTTCATAGACGCACACACACACATTAGTGCACACGACAACACAGCACGGAAACTTTTATTAGTAAAATAGCTTCGACAGCCTACAACTTTATATTTCTCTGCAATGAGGGTAAAATCGCTGTTTTTGAAGTAACTAAGCCTCATTGCTTGAGGTGTATATGACTTTCTTCGAATCGATGCGTTTTTGTAAGAAAAATATTAAAAACGTAATAATCGCTTGAATCTAGCTTGCGCTCACTGTTGTAAACAGAAGCAGTTCCGGGGGAATGACGTATGAGGTCGGCTTTGCGCATGCGCCGCTCAGAAGTGATGCACGGGGAGAGATCAAAACAAAACAACGGTCAAGAATTAGAAGTACAAAACGAGGATTCGTAAAGAAGAATGTCAGAGGATTTCGATATAAGCCAAGAGGAGACTGGTTTTCCTTTGCTAAAGTAAGGAAACTTTGCTTCCTTTGTTTACATGTATTTGTTTACTGACCGTTGCATGCAATCGTGAAATACAGCATTTTTTAAAAATTGGCTATTCGTTGTGGGAAAAAAAAAAATTTCGGGTTCGGGTTAGGTTCGGGTTCTAAATTTAACTGTGCCGCTCAGGTCGGGTCGGGCCGGGTCAGACGATCTCGGGTACGGGTCGGGTTCGGGCTTCAGTTTAAAGCCCGTGCAGACCTCTACAATAGACATAGTGTATGATTCCTCACAACAAAACTAGACTGTTCAGATTATACTAGTGCTGTGTAGGCAGCTTTGTTGATTACTATAATAAGAGTGATATAGTCAGCATTCTATGATTACTCTTCTTTTTATACACATGCATATATGTACAACATTCAGCTTTGGCATCACAGGAGTAAAATATTTTCAAATAGAAAACAAATATTTTGTAATAATATTTCAGGAAACATACATGTATGTGTATAAATTGATTTATACACATTTGTGCAATCATCAGTTGTGCATATTTTATGGATCACTATATTCTTGATTATACTGAACATGCTTGAACCTATGTTGTTAAAAACGTTGTTTTGGGACAAGCAAAAAGACTTGTACCAGTATGTATCTTTCTCTTACTGGGTAAACATCACTCCAGTTATTCAAAGTGAACAACATTTATTTTATTTAAGTGACATTGTATTTTCCAGAATCAATGGAAATCGAACGGAAATCTAAACAGGGACCTTGTCTTGCTTGCTTGCTTATCTTATGCGTATGATGTCATTAGTGCACACACCCTTCCGGAAGATAATCACATGCCTAGTCTTTGCTCTCTGCGTTTCCATAAACTTTACAGATTAATGCATTAAAATCATATCACAATATTGCGACCCTAATGATTAGCCTATAATTCAGCATTTTTAAAAATTCAATGGATGGTGCAGGTCAATGTGATGGAATGGAGAACAAAAGGGAGATGAAAAGCAGAGTAGATAACAAGTGTAAATAGTTCATTTTCTAATGAATTAAAGCAGAGAATGGGGCTTTTGTGTGTTGAAAGGCCACTGTCCTGGGCTTGACCAATGACAATACCAGCTCTCACATCACATGGAGCTCTTGAAAATTCACATTTAGATTGCTGAGATTTGGACACACATGCACTTCCTTCTGCCTGTCTTCTCTTTCCTCCATCACATGCTTTTCCACAGAAGTGCAGATGAAAGAGGAGTGTGAGAGACTGGGCACGACATGTCTCATGATGTTTTGGAATAAGAAAGTGGAAATAATATAAATTTAAATATTTTTGGTATCTGTTTCTAAAATAAAAAAAAACTCGCCCTCATATCATTCCTATCATGTATAACTGACTTTCTTCTGTGGAACACAAAATAAGATATTTTGAAAGTCACTGGGGTCCAAACAACATTTTAGCCCATTGACTTTTATTGTATGGACAAAAAAAAAAAAAAAACATTATTCAAAATATTATTTTGTGTGTATATAATTTTATGTTCCAGAAAAGAAGAATGTCATACAGGTTTGGAACGACATGAGGGGGGAGTATGATGGATGAGAGAACACAACATTGTGATCATGGTGTTGGTTTGTGCCTCAAAACTTTGGATTCAAATGTTTTAGAAGTGATTTAATTCTCAGTACACTCTACTAATGCCACATTTGAGTAAAAATATAGGCATTTATATTGCATTTATAAGTATCGTTGCTTAATCATCATAGGTAGGTGATGTTAATGTTATTGTTCCCTTGAGAAATAAATTCCTGTATTGTCAATAGTGTGGAGCATTAGTGTGGAGCTGCAGACTGCTGTGCTGTTCATGTGCAGCTACATACAGTTTGACCCTGAGGAGGCGGCCTGATTATAGTGCTGTGCTTGTGTCATGTCAAGCGTCAGATCATTGTGTATGTTCAGAGCTTCACTACTCTTGTGCCGTGCACTTCCAGGAACTACAGCAGCAGCCAGGAGGATTTGAACTCCCTGTTTCCGCATGGAGAGACTATTGACTCTCATTCCTTCTGTCTCTCCCACCCTTTTCTCTTTCCTTCTTTCTTTCTGTTATTGCCCTGTTGGATTGTTCCTTTGCCATGGTAACTTTAGTTTGGGAATATAAAGGCCACTTGTTGGCTTGGGTGCATTTGTCTGGGAGAGTGAAAGAGTGACCTGGAGCTGTCTTTCAGTCTTTAATGACCCTCAACAAAGAGAAAATCATGGAACATCCCAGTTCTCTATTACTCTCCATCTGTCTCTCTCTCTCTCTCTCTCTCTCTCTCTCTATGAAGAAGGTGGAACATTTTGAGGACGTTTGGAGTGTAGAAAAAATTGTTGTGTTGGGTTGATGATGATGTGTTGTCTTTTTCTGAGATTATGGGATAATGTAATGAGGTGTTTTGTAATGTTTTTTTTTTTTGAGTTTTGAATTTAATAAAGGTGTTATAAATTCAAAATTCTCTCTCTCTCTCTCTGTCTCTCTCTGTCTGTCCTATTTTCTGTGCACTTCAATGGAGCTTTGGAGTTTGTTCTTTCTCTCTGTGTTGTAGTTTCCAGTCCTTCACTTTCTTTAAGCTTTTGCAATAGTATTAGAGGATATTTCTAATACTTATATGGTAATCAGGAAATGAGAACAGACAAAAATATTGTATGATAACATTTGCTTTTGAGTTTGAGTCATGTTGTCAGCAATGCGTCAGCATAGCCAAGTTTAGCATCACATGAAACACTCTGGATTGTTACTCATACGTGTGTTTCATGGTGTGTGTGCATTCAGATGTGAAGCCGTTGCTTACGCTTCCATGATCATCTGGTTGCGCTCCTCAAACATTAATAACCTGCATTGAGAAATCATGACCTTTGGACGAAGCTTATTTACAGAGACTCCTCTGCTCATTTTCCTCTGTGGACCGTTTCCTCCACCTGAGGATGAGGATGTACTAATGCAGATTGTTTTCCAGTGCATTTAGATCAGGGATGGGCCATGATGATGATAATGACGATGAACTAATCACATAGTTAAAAAAAGGAGGTCAACTAGTAAATCTAAATTTTTATATTTAGTCTTTTATGTTCACCAAGGCTGCATTAATTTGATCAAAAATACATTAAAACAGTAATATTGTGGAGTAATATTACAAACAGCTGAATTTTCAGCAGCCATTACTCCAGGCTTTAATGTCACATGATCTTTCAGAAATCATTCTATTATGCTGATCTGAAGCTCATGAAACCTTTCTGATTATTACAATGTTGAAAATAGATTCTTTGATGAATAGAAAGTTCAAAATAACAGCATTCATTTGAAATATAAATCTTTTGTAACACTATAAAGTTTTTTACTGTAACTTTTGCTTAAATTTAATGCATCCTTGCTGAATAGAAGCATTAATTTCTTTAAAAATCTTTCTGACCCCAAATTTTTTAAATGTTTTCCTTTCCTGTATAGTCTGCATGCTTGCAGTGTGACTACATCAAGCACAGTAAGACCATTAACCACTCTCTGCACCGAGGTCTCTATGTGTCCAGCAGGGCAGAGTTCACATACTCTGTGTCCAGTGTTCACTCAGGTTTCTCTTTGGAGAGCTCCGCTCACCTCAGTGTGAGTTGTAGCTGAGGTTTGGCTGAGGATGCCATGGACAGCAGCCATCAGCATTAGGCTCTGTAATGAAGAGAGGACTGAATCCACACAAATGTTGAACTCTACCCAAAAGCCTTTTTACAGACACAGAGAGCTTCCAGTGTGGGAATGACTGAACAGAGCAGTGTTTATAAAGATCTAAGGAGTTGACCTGAAAATATACTCGCTAAACTTGCATGATTCAACAGCTTTTGAAACAAACCGAGCTCCTAATTTTAGTTTTTTTTTGCTCTTCAGTGGGTCAGAATGACTACATTAGGTATCATATTAGTATAATCATTGTAGCACATCTAATAAATAACTCTCTCTATTTTTTGTGTGTGACAGGAATTTTTGGACTGTGGAAGAATCTGTAATTGCATTGCATTCCCTCTCATCCAACACACAACCCGTGATATCCTGAAGCCCTCTCCAACAGGACCAGGAGGCACCAGAGTGAGGCGAAAAGTGCTGAAAGAGTGAATACAGAACGAAGAAGGATCATAAAGGACATGCACAGAATGCTGCTCTGGAGGGGAGAGCAGAAGTGTTCTGCACTGGAATGACCTCCCATACACTCTCACGTGGTTTCTATGGGGATTTCAGCATAGCCGCACTCTGCTGGATGGGAGGTGGTGTATTTCTGTGGCATCTGATTGCTCTGCTCTGATTGGCCAGTACTATTCAGTCGCCACACTGCCGTTGGTCAGAATGCCAGCAAAAGGGAAGTACTTGCTGAACGAGCAGGAGTTGAAACAGGAAGCACTGTACAGGAAATTTTCTGGCATTAGCCAGTACCAGCCATTCGTTCTGTTGCTGGGACTGAGCATGCTCACCTGTGTCACACTGCTAGTGCTCTTCTTCAGCCTGAAACTGGTGAGATGCCACGTTCATGCAAATGCACTCATACAATATGCATGCTTACACACGCCCACAATCAAAGGTCAAACGCCAACCCACGCAAGTGTGCGCTGTTGAACAAGTCACTTAAAATTAGGAAAGACATTAACTGTCACAGAAAAAGTCAATATTTAACATGTGCCGGATCTGTTTTGTCTTTGCTGTTCAGATGGTTTCTGATGATTGAAGCAGCCTCTCTTACATAATCCTGCAGCCACTGAGGAGCTGATCCTCTGTAGTTGCGTAATTTAAAGTCTGATGATCACAATGCTGATGTGAACTGGCATTATGCGTGACAGGAAATTGAGTGTTTTAATTGTAATAATTGGCAGTTCATGCTAGGTCCATCAGAATGTTTTTTTTTTCCCTCTGGGAATATGTAGCACATTGTATAATAATCTCTCTCTCTCTCTTTGGTTCCTCTGTTACATTCTCACATAAACTCGCACATAAACTCTGGAGTCAGCAGGATGTGAAGAGGGGCCGTGAACGCTCCTTCCGTACCGCTGTTGTTCATCTCTTTAGCCGTTAAGCACTATACCATCTGTATGAACTTCTGTAACCTTCTCTCTCAACACCAACCGGCCGTGGGAGGAACAGAATTACAACCAGTGTGGCTCTCTGTGTGTGGGCATGTATGTGTGTGTGTTGTGTTTTACTTTTTATTTGAAGTTTCACAAAGCCCATAGGATGATGGGAGTGTGTAGGGGTGTGTGTGTGTTTCTTGTGTGTGCTTGTGGACTGAGGTATGTATTTCTGATGTGTTTGAAAGTTGTAGCTCAGTGGTAATTCGGAGTGGTTGACTTAACTGGGTGAACATGAGTGGAGGACTCTACCCTCTGCGGTGAGTGAGTATATAGGTGTGTGGGTGAGTGGTGGGGTCGAACTAGTGCTGTGATTTGCCCACTTAGGTAGGGACTTGTGATTTGCCCACTTAGGTAGGGACTTGTTGTCTGATAGTGTCATTTAATCATTTTACTTTGTCCTTTGTTTACTCTGACTCTATATATAATCAATGATTGGTGTAGAGATTATGGTACTGTTCAAAAGTTTGAGGTTGGTAAGATTTATGTCATTTATAATTAATGTTTTTAAAAGTCTCTTTTGTTCACCAAAGCTTGTTCATTGATCAAAATATAGTAAATATAGTACTTTTGATCAATTGAATTCTCCACCAAACAAGTATTTCCAAATGAAACCACAGCAGAATAGACCATTGCACATCTCAGAGCAAACACACTGTAGTGTTTTAGAACTATCTGCATAGTAAATGATTCAATGACTCACTCATAAGTCACTTGTTTCGTTCCTGAGTGAATTGGTGTGTTTGAATGTATCAGTTGAGTAGATTATTTAAATGACTCACTCATAAAGACAGTCAGTTGTTGTCATGTACTGGTGTATTTATGTAACCTGCCAAAAGACTCACTAAAAAACCCCCACCACTAATTCACAGCCTGTCTGGAACGTGCAAACATCAAATCCGAGGACCGGAAATAACTGTTGTATATATATATATATATATAGCTATTAATGCTTACTCAGATGGGTGCCGATAGCCTCATTGGCACAATTTGGCAGTGCACCGACATATAGTGCCGTTGTGCTTTGGGCATCCTAAATTTGAGTCCCAGGTTGCGAACCTTGCCTGATCCTGTCCCTTCACTCTCTCCCACTTCGCTTCCTGTCATCATACTGTCTTATCATAATAAAGGCAAAAATGCCAAAAAATAAATCTTAAAAAAAAAATGCTCACTGAGATGGTGTCTGGTTTTAAACTAGTGTTAGCTTTGTGACAGATGGCATGAAGTGATCTCAGGAGCTTTTAAGGATTTTTGGCTTCTGTGTTTTTATGTTTGAGTTTTTCTGCCTTTAGGGGGAAAAATAGTGTGGGAAGAAAAAGTCCCTTAATGGCTTCATGACAGCTAATGTGCAAAACTAATGTTTCCAAGATAGACTGCATACACAAACATGTAGACGCACACACATTCACAAAGTTTTTCTAGATAGAGCATTAACAAATTTATTTTGAACAGTGCTCTTTATTTTTTCAAAGCATCACATACACCCACTTCCACACACACATACTGCTTTTTCCAAACCCCTTGAATGAGCTGGCTTATGTGATATGTATGTTTGCCCCTAACACCTTGCTCTCTCCATGTGTGTGTGTGTGTGTGTGTTTCAGGATGCAAAGGTCCATGGTGTATTTGTGGGAGTTGTGGGAGGAGCGTTGTGTTTGTTCCTGGCTGTGTTTATATTAATCTGTACAGAGACCCTCTCTCAGAGATGGAGAACTTTACTCGGCCTCGCCGTGTGGGCCACACACCTCACAATGGGCTTCACCTTTATTTTCAGCGCAGAAACCGAAATACCAATACAACCATGGGACCAGGTAACACACACTAGCTATAATATTTTATTTAGATTTCACATGACAAGAGTAGTTTTTAAAGGGCACCTATTATGCAAAATTCACTTTTAAATGTTGTTTGGACATAAATGTGTGTTGGCAGTGTGTGAACACAACCACACTATAATGATAAAAGAGCATTTAAAAACAGCATTCAAGTAAGAAATGTCATCTTATTAAAGCTATAGAAGTTATTGGGTCAAGAGCAGTGAGTGATTTTGTTTTTATTTTATTGTTTGGGTCATATTAACAGCACAGACAGCAGTAGGTACTGCATATTATGCTGCGGTCACAGATCTAATATAAACATGAAATTACTTTCAGGCATAACCGACTGTGTTTATGTAACATATGTGTGTTTTTGACATAACCTTGTGTGTATTTGACAGTTTAAATGCAATAAGACGTTAGTCTTATTAGAAACAGAAGTTAGTTTACACTGATATGGCTTTAAAATGCATGATTTCAGCACGATATACATGATAATCAAAACTTGACAGATGTTTTGTTTTGGCAGAGTATCTGAGGTGTGAGCTGTAAAGGCACAGCCCTATTCTGGAAAAGTGGGCGGGGAGCAGCAGCTCATTTGCATTTAAAGATACATGCACGGAAACAGCGTGTTTCTGCTTCCACTTAAAATGGACATTTTCAAAATGATATAATAAAAGATCTGTGGGCTATTTTGAGCTGAAACTTCACAGACACATTCTGGGGTCATCTGAGAATTGTATTACATCTTGTAAAAAGGGGCATAATAGGTGCCCTTTAAAGAAGGAGCATTCTTACGTGTTCTCTGTCATGCATTGAAACATTCAATATTGGCAGTAACCGGTAATTTAATACTGGCCAGTCTTAAATAAATGTTAATGTTGCACTCTTCATCTTATTCTCTCCAGGTGCCCTTCTTCCTCTTCATCATCATTACAGTCTACACAATGCTACCATTCCAAATGAGCTACGCGGTGACCCTGAGTATCATCTCCTCTCTGTCTCACATCATTGTTCTTTCGGTGCACCTCACAGTGGTCGAGTTACCCCCCAAACTCACCAATCATCTCGTCACCAATCAGGTAAAAGACTGGTTTCTGATTGGTTGAAAGGTTTACAGCTTCAGCAAACCTATATAAAAAAATCTGAAAAGGATGTAACATCTCAATGTTAAAAGTCAGTTTTCCTCTCCCTCTCCCTCTCTAGTTGCTATCAAATGCTGTGGTGTTTGTTTGTGGAAGTATGGTTGGTGCATTTCATAAGGTTCTGAAGGAGAAAGCTCTCAGGCAGACATTTCAGGATACTCTTCCCTGCCTTGGCATTCGCATGAAACTGGAGATTGAGAAGAGACAGCAGGTGCTCATACAACTTCACTCCAACAAATCAGAGACACAGCCAAAGCAAACATATAGGAGAAACAAATGCAAATAATGCTCTGTGTAAATATACATACTTATGTCTGTTATGCAAGAGTATCAAATTATCTGTTTTATAGAATTTTTGTGACTTCAAATTTGTTATTGTACAAACATGGGTTAAGTTTTTTTTTTTTTAAATGAGACCACATTTTTCAGCTGTAACAAAAGCCCTAAGTGTGCTTCAGTTTTGATGTGAACACTTGGTGTATGTGTACAGCCGAATCAGCCTTTCAAAGTATCCTCCATTTGAGAGTGTACACGAACTCAGTTGGTTACAGACAGAACACACAGACTAGAAATAGATACAGTAGCACTAGAAAGTTTAAACTTTGTTCAGTGTCTGTGCTATTTCTCTCCAGAAGTTATGGCTGATTTCTTTGTACTTGTTTAAACTAGAGTGGCTTGTTAATGAATTGTTGTTGTCATGTTTGTTTTTCCGTCTGTTTTTCGACTGTGAAACAGTCGGGACACAGTCGGGCCAGTGTTGTCACCTTTTGGACAAGCTAATTAGTGCAAAAATATTAAAGGCACATAAGTGAGCTGAGCATAAAGAGTACACGTCTTTAGAAAAATGGCTGCGCACGTAAAATATGCACGTACTATGCACTAATTGAAATTTGCACCATGCATATTGTATGAATACCCTAGTGTACACTTTAAAACATAAGTATACTTTAGTCTTAAGTCCATCTTTCCCACAACACTCTAGCAGCCCCATACTGTAGCTTTCAAGCAAATTTCTCTTTAAATAAAACAAACTTTGAATTTCTCTTCAGTCTGCTCATGTATTCAAACTACATAAGGCTTAAACAACCTTCACCTTAAATGAACTTTGAATATTGGCTTTGGAAATTTTCTCTTGAAATTTTTGATTTTTTTTTTCTTTTTATATAATGATTTTATATAATGGTTAATTCATCTTCAAATCTGACAGCTGATGGGTATATTAGACATTGAAAAGTGAATCAAGGAGGTTTCTACTGAAATAGGCTTAACTTTTTGTATCGTTTTTAAACTTCTTTTTGTTTCTTGGTTTGTTATGAGTGTTGTCGAAGAAGTGACATCTTGTATGGAAAACAGTGAAAAGCAGGGTAGAGTTTAATGACTGGCTGTTAACCTCCCTGACGGTATATGTTCAGAATAATAAATCTCACAAACAGTGGTGAATCCTTAAAACAAACATTTATAAACACAGGGCAATAGTGTCCTTACAAGACACAGTAAAATCCTTCTTCTGAATGAAACCGTATAATCTGTTAGTTTCCCATTACCCTCTCATAGTCCAGATCTCTTAGCCTGTTGACACTTAAGCTGTTACAGTCAAACAACAGTTGAAACTGAGAAAGAATAGGACACTCAAGATTAGACAGAAATTTAATTGAATTGAATTGAATTTAAAGAAAATAATATGTTTAAAAATAAATATGTTTAATTCACAGACAGACTTTAACAGTAAACTGGATGTATGATTTCACGGGTATTATCTTTAAATATGTGTATGTGTTTGTTGTGCTGTAGGAAAACCTTTTACAGTCAGTGCTTCCCGTGTACATCTCCATGAAGATGAAGTTGGCCATAATGGAGCGCTGCAAGTGTAAAGATAAAGAGGAACAGCAGCGTATGGTCCGTGACAACAACTTCCACAGTCTTTACGTGAAGAGACATGAGAACGTCAGGTAACACGTTGTGTGCTCACACACACATATACACCGTCATACATATCTAGAGCTGTTTGTGTGTTGTTCTGTTTCCATGCTCTAATTTAGCCCTTCCTCATTATTCAAGTCCTGAGAGTGAATGAATGGTCAGTCTGTTAGCCCCAACTCTCAGAGTGCTCATCATGAGGCCACTCATTTAATTAGTTTTATTTCCCATCAACCCCAAGAGTGAAGATGGGGGATGGGGTGCATCTATTAATATTCTTTGTCCCATGCTCACAATGCTTGGTGTTCAGGCAGCTGTTTATATTTAGATAGACGGCTTGTTTGCCTCCCATTACAGCTGCTCAGATAGAACACAGATTCACTCACCTGTGTGTGTGAGCAAACAATAGAGAGCTGTTCACCTGCCGAAAATCATGGGGCCTGCTCTCTTTTTGAACTTGTTCATTAGGAGTGTGATGACATGGATTGTGTGTGTGTGTGTTTGGTCCTGTAGTCAGCATTGAGAACAGCTGGGTCTTCAAGGTTAATTTCCATGAGCCGTGTTTATGAAGTTTTTATACTTTTCTGGGCGTTCAGACAGCTGACACTGAGCTGCTTCTGTTCTCCTCATTAAAAAATACTCGGCACAATCATAACTTCTAAATGCCGCCTCTTCTTATTTGACCTGACCTGAGATTCAAACTAGCAAGCATGTTTCCCCCTTTGTTTCAGTTCCAGAATTGCCTACAAAAACACATAAGAGTGTCTCTTTTTGTCTGCTTTCTGCTAGCATCCTATATGCTGACATAGTGGGTTTCACACGTCTGGCCAGTGACTGTTCTCCTAAGGAGCTTGTGATTATGCTGAATGAACTTTTTGGGAAATTTGACCAGATTGCAAAAGTAAGTATAACTATATAGGACTTAATGTATATAATGCAATATAATTATGTGCTTATGCTCAACATTTATTTGGTCAAAAGTACAGTAAAATAGTAATATTGGCAAATAATATTACAATTTAAAATAACTTATTTACATGAATATGTTTTAAAATGTCATTTATTTCTGTGATGGCAAAGCTGAATTTTCAACAGCCATTACTCCAGTCTTCAGTGTCACATGACCCTTCAGAAATAATATGCTGATTTGATGCTCAAGAAACATTTCTGATTATTATCAATGATGAAAACAGTTGTGCTGCTTAATATGTTTGTGGAAACATGACGAACAGAGCGTCTAAAAATAACAGCATTTATTTCATATAGAATTCTTTTGTAACGTCATAATGGTCTTCACTCTAACTTTTGATCAATTTAATGTATCCTTGCTGAATAAAGGTATTTTAAACTGACCCCAAACTTTTGAATGCCACTTTCATTATATATTATATAATGAAATGTATTAAAATTCAATCTTATTATCAGTCAGTTTAGTGCCTAAACAAATCAAATATCATTGATGATTTAGTAAATTAGATACTTGTGCTCTGAATTGTACATATTAGTTGTCCTTGAAGATGACTAGTATCTGCTTGTGTGTGTTCCCCTGTAGGAGAATGAGTGTATGCGGATAAAAATTCTTGGTGACTGTTATTACTGTGTGTCTGGCCTCCCTGTTTCCCTGCCAAATCATGCCAAAAACTGTGTTAAAATGGGCCTGGACATGTGCGAAGCCATCAAGTAAGTCTGTAATCATTATTAGCACAGCATTTCTCCTTATAGTGTTTTTCCTAGCACTGGCCAAGATATGTGGCAGATGACAGGCTGAATATTTTCCTAATCACTTGCAGGCAGGTGCGTGAAGCGACAGGTGTGGATATAAACATGCGTGTAGGTGTGCACTCTGGAAATGTCCTCTGTGGTGTGATTGGCTTACGGAAATGGCAGTTTGATGTGTGGTCACATGATGTCACCTTAGCCAATCATATGGAGTCAGGTGGATTACCAGGGTATGAACAATAAAATTGCTTGTCAATCAAGAACTTTTTAAGCTGCATTCAGAATACTGTCCGTATTAATGTCATGTCATCTCCATAAGATGCTACATTTGCGTTTTCTCCATTAGCCGAGTTCACATCACAGAGGCGACTCTGAAGCACTTGAACAAAGCGTATGAGGTGGAGGAGGGGAATGGTCACCTGAGAGACCCCTACCTCAAAGAGCTTAACGTCAAGACGTACCTGGTCATAGACCCGCGGGTAGAAACTTTAAATAATACATTAGTAGTGTGTGCCTGCCACATATATGTCACTGTATGTGAATCTGAACATGTTGATGTGGTGTTTATGTTTAGTCAAAAGACTCATCACTGATGGCTCCCAGTGTCACCAAGCCTCGTGTGAGTGATGGTTTGAAGATGCGAGCATCTGTGCGTATGACACGCTTCCTGGAGTCGTGGGGGGCTGTTAAACCTTTTGCCCATCTGCAGAGCCGAGAGGAATTCAGCACAGATGCTATGGTCAATGGAAAGGGTCGCTGCAAGGTCAGAAACACATGAATGAGTGCTCAAAAATGAGAATTGACCTCATGACAGACAAATGACAGACATCCCGGCCAACGCGGCCAACATATGTTTGCATCTGCAGAAAGCATCCGTTGCACATGTTACCTTTGTCTTAATGTCAGGATTTATGATGTCAACTTTCGGTTTCTTAATATTTGAGTAGATTTTACTATTTTTTTATTGTCTTCTACCATTATATTGTTTCATCATAACAACCTGTTAAAAACGTGTGTGCTTTTGTTTTTTGTTTTTGCATTTGAAGTACCGTAATTTATTCATCGGGTGCATTAGTGAGCGAGATGACTTGCAACGTCATTTTCTTTGACAGACATACAGTAGATAGAGTACCCATGCTTCAAAAGCGGTGACAGTGTTTAAGTAATGCTGTCATAGAGTAATATTTTCGTTATTATATTTACACAAAGTTATGGTGTTCCAAACCTGTGTGCTGTTATTTTTATGGAACATAAAAGGAGAAACTTTTCCATACAACAGTTTTTTTTTTATTGTGACCACGACTGTCAAGCTTCATAAAAGGACCAAATATATGAAAGTAGTGTATTTGATTTGTTTGCTATATTCGCAAGTCTCGTCATAAATGACTTTTGTGTGATGGATTGAACAGTTCGATATGCCAGTTTATTAGTCTATTAATTATGTTATTCACACAAATATATCAAATGGAGCCAGAAAACATAATTATTTGGACTACTCAATGTGTCTTTTGATCAAAAACTGATCTTTGTATGCAGATCATGTGTTGATGATGACAGCAACTCTATGAACGATGCTTAAGTTTGTCTCTCTCTTTAGGACATCCCTCTTAGATCAGTACCGACCAAAATTACAGAGAGGTGAGTTGTGTTTGTGTCATCTGTGTGTCTGTTTTGTGTGTGTCTCAAAGGAAAAAAAAAAAACAAGGTGTATTGCCTGGTCTTGCTGACTGAAGCAGCGATGTTGAAGTTGTCTTTCTCACTGTTGCTCTCTGACAGCTTTGATGAGTCTCTTGAGGAGTCCTTGTCTTTACCTGCCCCTTCCTTGAGCACATATAAGTGAGTGGAGCCATACTGGCTCAGCCAGCTCTATGGGGCCCGTAGTTTCAACACTAACAATGCAAACGCTCAGTGAGCCACTGCTAACTGGTTATACGGTTAGCATGACCATAGCTGTACTCCCGCAGTACACCTGTAGTGTGTTTCCAGATTATAGTGCACTTTGGGCTTAGAAAAGCGTGTGTGTTTCTGCTTGCAAAGAGAGAGAGAAAGGAAACAGAATTTTCCTTCCTGAGCCGTGTTGAGGCACATTGCAAGGGGACATTTGCAATCTCTCTCAGGGAATTAAACTAACACACGGCATCCTGCCTCACACATATTTGCACAGACACAAATACAAACATCATACCAATTCTCAAAAAAAAAAATTAGAACTTTTCTTTCTTTTGATCTATTTAGATCCTTTAACTACACAAAGCATTAACTGCAAAACTAGTCAAGTCAAGCCACTTATAACTACAGACTTCACACATATATTCACCCAAGCTTCCCCTGAACTGGCTGCAGTCAAATATAACTCAATAACAGCATGACAACAGCTATGAACATCTTTCCTGTCTCACAGTGCTCATGCACATATAGACATGTGCATTGTGTGTGTGTGTGTTACTTCATGGGTACAAAGTGTGTTTCTGTCTCTATGATTTGTGTACGCTGTCTCTGTAGGAATAAATCACAGAAGACTAAGTTTGATGAAGAACTTTATGACAAGATTACCACCACCATCAATGATTTGAGCTCCAGCAAGTTAGTCATAAACAAGCACATAAAATCATTTTTAGATGGAATTAAGCCCGGTTTGGTTAAAGTTGTACATTTAGTATGCATGAAAACGAGTGAAGAGAGTTTTTTGTGTGTGTGTGTTTGTGTGTGTGCAGGCAGTGGGTGAAGTCTGAAGAGAACTCTGGCCTCACACTGTGGTTTACTAAAAGTGACCTGGAAAATCAGGTAGATATCTTACTGTGGGCTTCACTTAAATGTCCTAACTCTTCATTGTTTCACACACTGTGTATTTTAAAAAATAACAAATAACACAAATAAATGAATATTAAAGTATGTGTGTGTGCTTCTCTCAGTACAGGACTATAGAGATGCCAAACTTTAAATACTACATTGGTTGTGCCACCTTCATCTTTTTATGCATCTTCATCATCCAAATGCTTGTTACCAAGCAGTAAGTGTCATGAATACAAGCTGAACACCATAGACAGACTCGATTTAACACTTTGGTGCTGAACGTGTCTTCATATGTTACAACCATTTGCCCTAAGAGTGTGACTCTTTCTTTGTCTCTCTCTCAAAGGCGTAAAAAGCTGGGGCTGGCGTTTGCGGTGTTGGCGTGTGTTCTGCTTTTGGCTCTGTGCATCTGTTTTGCAGGTCATATACAGGTTAGACCACCACTGCCTTCCTTTGCCTTAGCACAGACATTCAGTTGGTCCGATGGGTTCTGGGGTATGTTTGTGTGTCCAGCACAATAAAGGTCTACCCCTGTGGTTTTAAAGATGCTGCAGCATGCAGTGCCTCTCTTGCTGTGTACTGTGCTGTAATGTGGAGAATGTAATTTGCTGTGTCCATTGTTGGCACTGACTTGTACTGGAATGTGAAATAACGAAAAACAGACTGACATTTGCTACAGTGTCACAAACATAAATACATATACATACCATGACACGCAGAGGCGGACAGTAACTAAGTACATTCATGAGATATTCTTTATAAAAGTTAAGAGTTAACCACACCTACCTAAAACGGCTCGTTCGAACACGCCCCCACATACCTACGTCACGATCTGGGAAGATTTGCATAACGCGCCCAAATGTTCACGCACGGAAAGAAGGCGTAACTTTTATTATCGCTGTAGTATTGTTGACGCTGCAGCCATGTCCTGAAGACGCTGTGTGCTTCGTTGTGAAAGACAGTGCATTGACATAAAAAGGGAAATTTACTTTTGGTACTTAAGTACTTTTAAAAGCAAGTACTTCTGTACTTTTACTTAAGTAAAAATCTGTCTTTACAACTTTTACTTGTAATGGAGTAATGTTTGACCAGCAGTATCTGTACTTTCACTCAAGTAATGGAGCGGAGTACTTTGTCCGCCTCTGATGACACGTGAGTCGCCCAAGCATACAGTGTTCCTCCCAGTGTCCTCCCTGCCCCATGCATTCAAATACACTGTTGCGTTTTCCAACACATTCTGGCTTCTGTAACCTTGAGCTTTTGCTCAGGTCAAATCCAGCTCTGTCTTTTTTTAAACAGCTGTTTTTTCCCTTCTTTTCCCTTTTTATTTCTCAGAGGATGTTTCCGGAGAAGTTAAAGTCATGTACATGGCTCTCGGCTCTTTCAGAAGCAGTGGTTAAGAGACCTTTTCTGCGCCTCCCATTGGCAACCGTGGCCACCGCAGTCATAGTCATCATTGCCATGTTCAACTTTGTAATGCTTTTTTTAATGCTTAGACAATATTGTTGGTATATGTTTTTGTTGAAGCACTACAAAAGTAGGTTCACCTCTTAACATTGTTGCTCATCAAACTTTTTCACTCCACAGTATTTTAAAACCCCAGAGAATTTATGTGACACTTTGCGACAAAATAACAACACCGTTCCTGATCTACCTTTTGTAGATGACCTTCCATATTTGCCTGTGAGTAGCAAGCACACAAACACACACACACACACACACACACGTTTACTTGGATAGCTACATGGAGACATACTCTAAACTTCTATTGTTTTTATATGTAGCTAATTATGAATACTCTAATTCCAGATTGTAACCCTAACAAATTATTTGCATTATTATTTATTACATTATTTTTTTTTTTTATTTCTCATCTTTGTGAATAAGGATGTTTAATGTCCCTGATTTGAGATTGTGAGAGAGTTATAACTGTTGACTAGTAGCTACTGTACAAATATGACTCTTTTTGTTTCTGTATGATTTTGTCTTTCCAGTATTCTGTATATAACTGTATATTGGCATTGATCGCCTGTGGCGTGTTTTTGAGGGTGACGGAAATACAAGGTAGGAACCGGCTTCGAATGGGTGGGATGAGCCTGTATATCACCCTCTCATGTCTCCCATACAAGACCAGACATATACCAGTGATTCCCAACCATGGGTACCTAAGCCGGTTCCAACGGGCACTTGGAAAGGTTTTGATTTAGCTTTGTTGAATATTTAAAACAGAAACAAATGTTAATTCATTAAAATCACTAACTTTTAATAATTTCATGGTTTTGCAGATCTTTTTAAGGAAACAAAATAATGTGTGAAAGATGAATGTTTGTAAGAGCCTTATAGATTGGGCTGTGGCAGTACGTAAGACAAAAAAGGTTGGGAAACACTGCCATATACCACAGAAGATAATATCATGCAATACTCCACCATACCATTCCAATATCATACTCTAAGATCACAGTGTGCACTATACAGAGAATCCCACACTGTATTTTATAGCAACCTCTCAACCATTTTCTACCACAGTCTATACTATACCATACCATAATTAAGAAAGATTAAAAACTTAGGCCTGAATTAATTATTGTGATTTATGAGTTTTTATTTACAATGGTTTTTATTCCTCCCTGATCTGCATTCTTACAAGAAATGTTAGCGTATTATTACAGTTATCTAAAAGTGCAATGGTTTTGTCTTATTTCCTTTTTCTCACTGTCCAGAAATAATTTTTTGTTAATTTAACACACTACTGGTCCCTTTTGCGGGTCTGTAAGATTTTTTTATGTTTTTGGAAGAAGTCTTCAGTGTCACATAATCCTTCAGAAATCATTCTAATATGCAGATTTGGTGCCCCCAAAAAATTATGATAAATCGAAAGTTCAAAAGAACCTCATTCTTTTTAGAAATAGTTTTTTCTTTTTTTTTTGGACCAATGTAAGTCTTTACTGTCACCTTTGATCAATTTAATGTCCTTGCTGAATAAAACTATTAATTTATTTTAAAAAAAATCTTACTGACCCTTTGAACAACAGCCCAATTTATATAGATTTTTTTTCATTTTGTTTTCTTACTGTCTAATTTTCAGGTTTTTTATGTCTCAGTACATTTAGTCTTGTGCCTCTCTGATTTTTGAGTGCATTTAGTGAAAATTTTCTTTTTGTTACTCAAAACACCCACATCATTTGTCACGAATCAATCATGCCTCATACCTTTACACGTGTATTTACATAGTCTGTGAATGTCCTGTCATAAAACGTTTTTTGTTGTTGTTGTTGTTGTTGTTGTTGTTGTTGTTGTTTTTTGTCTGTTGTACCATGTGAATGATTGCGACACAGAAGAATTGAGCTCTTGCTGCATGTGTCTTTCTGATCCTCTTCTCCAGGACCTGTACTATAAGTCATATGACTGCGTATGTGTGATGTTTGCCTCGGTGCCAGACTTCAAAGAGTTCTACACTGAGTGTGACATAAATAAAGAAGGACTGGAGTGTTTAAGGCTCCTCAATGAGATCATCGCCGACTTTGATGAGGTCAGAGTGATGTCATGTCTCATGTCTCAAAGCATATGCATTTGTGCTGCTTTTCTCTGATCTCCTTATTCCAGTCTTTCTTCTTCTGACATTCCCTGAATGAATGAATGAATCATTGAATATGAATAGTGCTCTGCCAACATCCAAAATGCTTTCAGTTCTAAGGGCGTCACCTCAGCTATCACATGGGTAATTTGATTAAATGAGGCAGCCGTTGTGTAAATGTACACTCATATCACTTCAACTGCTTACTTGTGTGAGCTGCTTTTGGATTGAGGATTCAGCAGGAAAAAGGCCAGGACTTGTTGGTGATCACTGCCACAACAAAGCTCTGGGTTGACTGACCACACAAAAGTTTAGGCCAACAGTTCTGGCAGCAATTTGGTTCATTGAGAGGGATCTAAATACAGGTTTCACATATTGATAGTGCGGAGTTTCAGTGTGAATCCTCTCATACTCTCTGTCATTTAATATGCGATAACATCATGGCATGGATTTCTACTGCTCTGAAACACTGATATCCACTTGGCCCTTGCCTCCTCTCCTTACCTGCAGTTGCTGTCTAAGCCCAAGTTCAGTGGTGTGGAGAAGATTAAAACCATCGGCAGCACGTACATGGCTGCTGCGGGACTGAGTGGACCTCCAGAACAGAGCAGCCAGGTACTGCACTACATAGTGTATGCAAAGACACCCCATACCACTATATAAACATCTAGAGCAAAGGGAATTCAAACACATAAATCTCAATAAATGCATTCTTAAAATGCATAAACGATTACACTGCGTTAACTTCTCAACCTCTCGGGTATCTTGTGTATATTATATTTAAGAAAAAGTGAAGGAGGATGCTCTCTCATGCTAAGTGTAGGTTTAGAAACCAGTTCATTTTGTGTTAAATTGTCAGCTTTTGCTGTCATACTTTTGACATTTGGTAGCTACTAAATGGAAAGCCGGCAGTCTGTCACTGTGCACCAATCAGTGATGGCGGCATTTGCATATCCTGAGGTTTAGCTTCAGGATTACTAAGAAAGAAATTTAACTGAATCGCAAAACCTTTTGTGAATTAAATAGATAAATCTGATCAATCCACACATTAAATGTAATGTTTCAAATGAAACTTCACATCAATTTTCTAAATGCATGTTATTGATCTTATTGTAAATATTCATCGATGCTCATGTGAAGCATGCTGGAAATCTCCAATCGTTTAGTCAGCTTAAACCCTGCCCCTTTCTTACAGTCGACTGCAAGCTCACATTCAGATCTGCCTCCATCATAATTTACAAAGATGGATAGAACCTAGTCCCTGTCCTTCATTTTCCCCCCAACAATCACAATATGGAAGATTGTGATTGTTCTATTACATTGAAACTTAAAATTTGTTTTACACTCCTCTTTCTTTGAGTGTAGACAGGGTGTTAAACATTTTTGTAAATTACAGTTAAGTGGTTGATTAGTATGATTACTTATTAATTCTAAGCAAAAGATTCATTAAGTTAGTTTTATATTAATAAACGTATAGCATCAGGATACGCACCGCATGGCACCAGGCCATTTGCAGGATATTTAAACCTCTAAATCTAGCGTAGCGTTAGTTCTGGCAGGTCACGTTAGTCAAGCTCGCATCAGCTGACTCTCAGCTGATCCCCATCAACCTATGGGAATACGACACCTATCTAAGCATTCATATATAAGGTCCCTCAGTATTATCAGCAGTTTTCGCATTGCTCAATAGCTAATTACTCTCCTCCATCCCCAGCTCCTCCTCTGTCAGTCGGGATTCAGCCTTCTGATTCTCCTTTGAATCAGACTAATTCTAAAATGTGTACATAACATTATTGAACTTAATGATATCTGCAATAAATTTATGTTGGTTCTGTTCTGTTTACCCTGGGGGGGTTATCGCTGCTCTCCCTGCTCTCATCCATGCTAGACTGCATGGATGCGCAGGGAGTTCTTGCCCAGAACAGAACCATACCGCCAATCCAAACTGTATGCTAATTGTCAATCATCTTTGACGATAGTGGTCCTGACAGAAATGTGTTTCATTAAATAGCAAAAATCTTAAGTGACAGCGAATTTCAAAAACTTGATAGAAACAGATCTACCACAATTTAACGCAAAATGGACTGATACATTTCTTCTTACATCAAGCTAAGGCTGATGATACACGGGGCAACTTTTTTTGAGCAATGTTGCTTTAGCACTTTCCCATTGAGAATAGGTAAGAAATTTCTATCTGAATACTTTTGATCGGTCGTGGACCGTGTGTCTCACCTAGTTGCCCGTTGATGGCAACATTGCCCAAACATTGCTCAAAAAGTTGCCCCGTGTGTCATCAGCCTAAGTCTACACCGCTGCATGTAATTACAATCCCATGTCCTTGACTTAACAGAAATGATAGTGAATTTCTTTTCTTGAATATGATTTACATACTGTATGAGATTTGCATGTGAAGTGAACATTGCTGAGAAGTCAACATGCTGAAATAATTTATGAATTTTAATAACACATTTGTGCTTGTAAGATTTCAATTCACCTTAACTGTATTGTTATGGAAAATGAAAAGGCTGACCAGCACTTGTGACTGAGGAGCACTTGATGAATGAGGTGATAAAAATAGGAGGCTGCACATATAAAAACCAACTGAAAGAGAAGTTCCTTTCTTCTATGCAGTTCATTTTATTCTCTGACCCCTGGCCACCCAGCATTTTCCAAAAGTGTCCTTCAAGCTACATAATTTACGTGTCCCTGGTTGACTTGAGCTCTGTTGTGTGTGCCCTCAGGACCGTGAGAGGCAGAATGCTCAGATAGGAAACATGGTGGAGTTCGCCATCGCTCTGATCGGCAAGCTGGACGGCATCAACAGACACTCCTTCAACACGTTCAGGCTTCGTGTCGGTAAGTCTGATTACAGAAACCTCAATTCTACACAGTTGTTAATTACTCAGTTATTGCTTGGAGTCAGAATTAATACTTGCATTTATTCAGACTCAGGATGAAAAACACTTTACCTCCAGGTATTGCATAGATATTTCATTTTAGACTTTGCAACTCTTACTTCTGCATTAAGGGTTAAAAATGAAACCAATATATATGGGATGTAGCTGAAAATCTCACTGGCAGCTCATAAGAGAGATCTTCAGCAGCTCAGGGTAACAAATGCATTTGGGAACTGGCATGAAATGCTTCATAAATGCTCCATTTAAGAGTCTGAGTACATATCGCCCATCTGTGGCAGAGATCTGATTAAAAAATATATTATAATAACAGACACAAATCCCCTCTAATAGACTTTATTAGAAAAAGGGAAAAGCACATTCCAGCAGTTACTTGAGGATCAAACTCACTGTCTCACTGGATCTGCTTTATGCTTCAAGTAAGTGGATGCCAATCATGTCTGTGAGCCAAAATTAAGAGGTGATGTCACTGCCGCTAAAAACAGAAGCGTCTAAGGCTAGTTGAATTAAATCAAAATGGCTTAGTGCAATTTATTAAGTTGTGAAGGCTGTGATTTCATTGAAATAAATATATGCACTGCCGCTGTCTCTTTTAGAGTGAATGGCACATGGCACTGTATTGTTTTACATTCGAGCAGCTCGTGATCCGGTGTTTTCAGAGCAGCACAGATTGCAGAAAATGCTGCTCCACACAAAGTCATCTCTGCATGTGCCCTGAGTTTGGGTCATTCATGAAGTGCAAATGGAAATGCAATTTTCTGCATCCATCTTCCAAAACTATTCCAAAAATGAATAGTGCTTATAAACTGGCTGCTGTCAGTGTTTGGAAATGTAAACGGATATTTAAAAAGATAGAAATAACTGGCTTAATACCATTTTTTTTTTTTTTTGGTGAAAATACTAATGGCCCCTGCTGATCCCCTGCTGATTTTGTAAGTTTGCCCACTTACAAAGAAATGAAGGGTCTGTATTTCTTATGGTAGGTTTATTTTAACGTATAGAAACAGAATATCAACCAAAAAATCCAGAAAAAAAACACATTATATAAAGGTTAGAAATTGATTTGCATTTCAGTTATATATATACTGTATATGCAGAAATCATGTAAATGTCATATTTTCAGAGTTTCTGTGCATGATTGTTTGTGCAGGTATAAACCACGGCCCGGTGATTGCTGGGGTGATTGGAGCCAGGAAACCACAGTATGATATCTGGGGAAACACTGTGAATGTGGCCAGCCGGATGGAAAGCACTGGAGAGCTGGGTAAAATACAGGTATGCACTGAATCTCTCTTACAGTACTTCACCTCTCTAGATCCACTATGATGATGATTCTCCTCTCATTTTTAGATTTTCAAAGTAGCTAAGTCATTTAAAAAAATGAAATGGCCATCAAATGGTTTTTGCTATGACAAGTTTTGTGTTGCAGGTGACAGAGGAGACGTCAGATGTCCTGCAGAAGCTGGGCTATTCATGTGAGTGTCGTGGCCTGATCAATGTGAAGGGCAAAGGAGAGCTCAAGACCTTCTTTGTGTGCACAGATTCCAGCAAACAGCAGGGCATCGGTCTGAGCTGAGACTGAAGCCACTGCCGCTGACAGCCTCACACAC
>NW_015632715.1:105704-113455 GCF_001515625.1 Sinocyclocheilus rhinocerous
CACACACACACACACACACACACGCACGCACGCGTACACACAGACTCCGGGCCTATATGTGATCTTTTTTTTTTCATTTAAGAATGTTTTATTGCTACTGGATTTGTTTCTTTAGAGCATGTCTGAAGAAGTGCACATTCTTACTAACTCTGACATGTTGGAGTTTGTTTTGGCAGCGTTTGGAGATCTGAAACTCTCAGACATAAAGCAACATATACATTCACGCACCTCACACTAACACAAGCGATCCTCTTATGGGAAACAGACCACAGACAGTGGGTAACTGAGTTCAGTGACGGAAAATACTGCTTCTCAGGCTTTCTGTGTACTGCTGTCATAGTGGCCTTGATCCTGTTGGATTTAGACTGATTTGGGATGACTGAGCTGGTCGGCCGGTTTTGGTCTCATTTGAGACTCACAGACAGAGGGGTGTTCTGTGACCCACACAAACCCATCATGGCAGATGAGCAGACGTTAAAATATCTAGAATTTGTTCAGTCATTTAAAATAGCATGTATCTTATTATAAACCATTCTGTCAACATTTGGACCAACAAAATGGTGGAAGCCTATTGTTGCTTGAATATACATAGTGGATGTTTTTTTTTTTTTTTTTTTTTTTTTTTTTTTTGCAACATTTAATACCATGACTTTGAATTAAAACTTCATGCTACAATTTAAGACCTTTTTAGGCCTTAATTTGTGTAAAGGCGAATTAAGAATTTTTACGATCCGCAGAAACCCAGGGGCCAGTTGCATAAATTAGCCACTATGTAGAGACTGTCTTAAGAACTAGTCTGACCAACTAATAATTAACTACGGGGTAATGAGTCTTATTTTTCGGATTAGATTATTTTAGATTAGAAAGACCAATCTTTTGTGTGACGGACTTAAAAAAAATAAAAATAAATAAATTATTACCAGTCTTAAAGAATTAAAGAAAAATAATTAGATGACTAACTTGTAAGACCAGTCTAAGCTTTTTATACAACCTGCTATTTTACTTTTTAGTCATGTTTTGATGGACTACAAGGTATGGGAATTTTAGTCTAGTTTCAGTAAATGAAAATTTATTTTAGTATGGTCATATTTTAGTCATACTGCATATATTTAAACTATAATTTTAAGCAGAATAATTGTGATTATTAATCACATCATGAATGTTGTCATTCGAGAAATTTCATCAGAATTGTTATTATTGCATTACGAGCACAAATGAAGAATGTCAACTCCTGACTTATTAAATAATAAATATAAATGAACACTTTACATTATTAATCTGGTAAAACTCAAAAGCTTCTCTCAAAAGCTAAAACTGAAATTCCTAATATTAATTCCATTAATAACAAATTATAATTCTTGTTTTTTTTAATTAAAACAAATACAACTTTGTATTGTGGCGCAGAGGTTGCTTAAGAACATTTATTCAGCAACCACAATCGCATCTTTTTAAAAAGAACTGCCAAGTGTTTTAAATGCCAAATATCAACAAGAAGTGTTGATTTGCTGTTGCCTTTGAGTTGAGATTGTGGATGTTGGTGAGCCTTTCTTAGCTTCATAATATGCTACAGACAAAAACTAGGAATGTTTACATATACTGGGAAAAAAAATGTCAGTGACTGAAATTCAGTTAACTTCAAGTGAAAGTGTACTTTCATCGCTTTCTTTCTTTCATTGCTTGTACTTTCATCTTTCTTAGATGTTGACCAAATGGCTCTGTGGCTTCTCCCATCTGAAGTTGTAAATTCGCTACTGGATGTATTCATGCATCTTAGCTTACATTGCAGTAAATTGATTTGCTCAGACGATCTCTGCTTTTGTTCTGAGAATGTTTGGTGAAAATGAGAAGAATTTGTGCCCGTTGAAGCCATAGGCATAAATGTTCAATTTATGTTCAATGTCTCTCTGGGTTTTCAGCCCTCTTGAGTGTGACAGTGACTAAATTGACATAGCTTGAGATTCTGCGCTGCCTTTCTGCACCGCGCAATGTTTGTGAGGAACGCCTGCCGTCTCCTCTGTTTTGTATGCATTGTTACAGAATAAATCATTTTACACTTTATATGCTTCCTGTCTAGCATTTTGCCAAATTGATGAGAGAAACTGTATGTCGGAGGTCACACTGGACTCAGGCCTTCTGGCGACTTCTGCAGAATGAGACTGTATTGTTCAAATAGCAGGTTCATTTATTACAGATTTATGATTTGTTGCCTTAAAACGGTAGCAAATCTCAAGAGGTCATTATGAAACATCATTATGGTTTTACATAAATTTGCCATTGCCAAACATGAAGGGCAATTAGAATTACCTATGATTCTTTGTAAACAACAACAACAACAACAACAAAACTTTAGTTTGGCTTTAAATCAAAGCATCAGTGGTAACACATGTAACAACTTTCCTTTAAGGTTTACACATAATTCTTCCAAAGCATGACAGGATTTGTGAATCTAGCAGATAGCACAAAGCACCGTGAACTGCTCTCATGTTAAATCTAGAATTTTCAAACCGTTTAGTATTTTATTCAGACCTTTACAAATGCTACTCTCTGACATTGTCATTTACTCACCCTCATAACAAACCCATAAGTCCAACACTCATCTTCAAAAAACACAGTATAAACATTGATAAGCGTGCATACATAGAGCACATCAAATATGGTAAATGGAAACTAAACATGTTTGATGCACGAGACCCAATGATGTTTGTTCTCACATGTCCCACAAGCATATTTGAGCTTCCATTTACTATATTTGAAAAGCTTTATGTATGTGCTTTTATGTGATTAAAATCCTAAATTAAATGTGCTCTTCAGAAGACCTGAGTGAACCGTTCGATTCATAGATTCATTACTTTAACAGCATCTTTTTTCGAAGTATTAAAGTTTTTGGTTGTGTGGACTTTCAGTGGAAAGACAAACATGATGAGAAAATATCTTCATTTGTGTGCAGAAACATAAGGATGAGTAAATGATGTACATTTTCAGTTTTGATTGAACTATCCCTTTAAATGAACCGTTTCTGTATTACTCACTTTCTAATGTTCATTTTATTAAACTTAAGAATGGAAACACAAAATGCTTAAAAAACAGATGTTTATTAAATGAAACACAAGTAAATTATAAACAGCACCATTGGGGATGACATAAGATAAGCAGAACTGATAGACTGCAGTGATGGAGGATCTCAACACACTCCCTCCATGGGTTCAGTTATATCTCCCACTGAAACACAGAAAACACATTTACCCTCATTATCCTGTTAATGTCAATTTATGAGTAGATAAATCAGTTTTATATGCACTGCCATTAACAGTTATTTCACAAACAAAACTCGTAAAACACCAAGCCGAACGTGCTAAATATTTCTTGTGCTTACTGTTACCTGTGGTCAGACGCATGAACGAATCCTGTGCAGTATGGTTAGGTAGCGAGATACCCATGGCCTTTCTAATACCGTACACACTGCACACGTCACCAGGAGTCACCTGACTGGTCAGCTGGGTCAGGTTACCCGTAACTTTCTCCGCTGCAAGAAGGATGGTGGGGGTTAGAAGTTATCTAAACTGTACAAAATATATCTGCTTTTAAAAGCTGCTGAAACCCACAGGTCTGTTAATGTACAACAATACTGACTCACTAAAACGTCTTGAGTATAGAAACACTTAAAGCTCAAGAGGCAGGAAAAAAACATCCTTTCCAGTAAATGTTTGTCTAGTATCTGGAAGAGTGAGAGCAGTAAACCTGTCATCATAGGTCATCTTGTGTGTGTGTGTGTGTGTGTACCAAGCTGCAGCTCTTTAGCAGTAGGAGCCAGTAGGCATATGATGTTTGGCGGCTGTTTAGCGCTCAGTCTCTCTTTCTGAACCTTCTGCAGCTCCCTCAGCAACACTGTCGTCTCATCCAGCTTCTTCTGGAAATGCTCTGCTTCTAATGGAGGAAGAGGAATTTTTACTGAGATGAATCAGTCTGTTTAATAGGTGGGAAAAGGGTTCACGTGCGTTTTGGATGTGATGCTTTCCATTCCACAGCTGAGGGAGGAGGATCATTATGAATTCATTCAGCATAATAGACATGAAAGATGTGTCTCCAGAAAACAGTTCATTAATAAACTGGGGGGAAAAAATAAAAAAAAACGTG
This sequence comes from Sinocyclocheilus rhinocerous, assembly GCF_001515625.1. Lineage (NCBI taxonomy): Eukaryota > Metazoa > Chordata > Actinopteri > Cypriniformes > Cyprinidae > Sinocyclocheilus > Sinocyclocheilus rhinocerous. Next base: position 109,839 of record NW_015632715.1, read on the forward strand.
GGGCCTTGATTTCCATAAGGTTTGATCATACACAAAATGACTAAGAGAGATTTATGATCCATATTTCAAACTAAACATTTTAATAATGGGATTTTTACCTTCTGAGTCAAAGCTCTCAGGGAGCAGGTCAGGATTCAAACCCAAAGCACCATCACCGCTGCTGGGCTCTGACACAACAACCTACATGGACAAAGGGGGGCATGGATTGAATCCAAAACATAAATGTGTTCAAAACACTTGTGGGAAGACTTCAGTGTAAACACCTCCAGTCAAATCAGGCCACTGACTAATATACTGATTTTATGCTTAAGAAACATCTTTTTATTCTCAATGCTGAAAACAGTTGTGCAGATTAATAGTTTTGTGGAAACCATGATGCATTTTATAGAAAGCTCAAAAGAACAGCATTTATTTGAAATAGAAAGCTTTTGTAACATTCGAAATGCTATTAGTGTCATTTTTGACCAATATTCCAATTTCTTAGGAGAAAACAAATCACCCTAAACTTTTGAATGGTAGTGTATCTGTATGTTTACTGTTGTACAAAGAAGTCTATCAAGTGCATGGAAGGTGCTTATATTATTGTGAGTTATGGAGTTATACAAAATTAGTTATTGTAATGTACTGACTGCCTTATTATTTTCATAGATTTTCTCTTTTATAGATTTGACAAAGCACAATCAAACTCCTTCCAAGTACCCCAAGGAACAAGCTTAGATATAAGTACATCTGGTTGGGAATCACTAGATAAAATGCTTGTTGTTCTGCTTCAACCCATCGGTCTTGGCTAGTGGATAATACATAGTTTTAACCTATGCTATAAGTGAAATCTGGATAAATCTGCTAAACACAGTGTTGAACAGTAGCACCACCCTGCTAAGGTATGCTAGCAGAACCACAGTCAAAGACGGCCTTCCACACGCGGACTAATGTATGTTCATAGACGACTCGTGCTTACCTTTCCCTCTACGTCATCAGCACCCTCACACACACTCACACAGATTAGTGTGAGTGAAGGAGGAAGGCAAAAACGACAGAGGGAGGGGAGGGGAGGGGAGTGTGTGTCTGGGCAAATATTCTTTCCATTAGTGTGAAAGTTGGTTGGTGTTGTTGACACAGCTGCTGCAGAGCAGAGAGCCTGCGGTCCTGACACTGCCTTTAAATAGCAGGTTTGTGTCTTCACTTCCACTCAAGTGAGCTATACACACTAGTATGCACTTATAGACATTTGAAATGTTATTTTCTGAGGACATGAGAGCATTTTACCACAGCATCATCTGTTGTGTCTACTTTCTCTGCAGGCTCCTCCATGGTTAGATTATCCTGAGAAGAACAGAAATAATCAAGAGTAAGCTGCCCAGTTGAAAAGAATTCAAAATGGATATTATACATGATATCATTTAGTGGTATATCATGCATTCATTTTGACATGCAGTTATGGGTATTAGATGAATGAGGTTTCTTACAGTTTCGGTCTCTTTCAGTTGTCTTGAGTGCTCCCCACTGGTCAAAGCATCCAAGACATTATCTGCCAACCTGCTCATGTGTTCCTTGGATTTAGCCAGGTAATCTGCAATGCTACACATGAACCCATCCGAATTACATTTGTGGAACACAAGGGGAACAGTGGAAGGGTGGGAATCAGGGCTTTATTGTTTGAGAGGTTCAGAAAACCACACAAATGCGTGCGGCTTACTGCAAAAACCACTGTTCTTAAAGAGACGGCTGCTTCTTAGTCATCTAAAACTGATCAATGGATTGATTTCATCATATGTCTGATTCCAAACACACACCTTTCAGATTCTGGCTGACTGTTGTCCTCTCCATAGAAGGAGTAAATGAGATCAGAGTCCTCTTTGCTGATATGGGCAAAACTGGAGTCATATGTAGGTGCATATGAGCTGAATGGGCCGTAATTCATATAGGCAACTGCAAAGAGAGAGAGAGGGGCATGTGGAGACTTTCACAGATTCAATGAACTTCAGACTGATTCCTGAAATAGCAGTTATATGTTTAAGAACATTTCAATAAGTAACTGCCAAAGCAAGCAGTTAGACTGAGAGGAAGGACTCAACACAGTCTAAAACAGTCTAAACCTTTTGACTTTAAGGCCTCCTTGAAGTCCACAACAATATTCAGAAGCTCCTTAGCCCTAGTTTTGTTTCTGAAACTTATTTTAATTTTATGGGCACTCTTAGTTAAAATGATGAAATTTCATACGTTCAAAAGTTTTAGGAGTGGAACGTTCTTCAGGGTTCCCAATCTTTTTAATAATTTTCATGATTTACTGGATAAGGACTAAAGATTTTAAAAAATATATATTATATTCTAAAAAATATGTCTACCTGATAAAATAAGAGCTTGGCATGAATTATATTTATTCAAAAATGCCCATGGCATTTTAAGTTTTTTTTTTTAAATTAAATTACCTTGTCTCAAAATCACAGTTCCCTCTTTGAGAACTATAAAAGAAAATGGACTAATGCACTGCCCACTCCAAAACAGTCACTTCTGAAGCGGCATTGTACAATTCTTCAACTTGACTCAAACTTTCGGGTTTTTTTATCAAACAACTAGTTTTACATTTTGAAAATGTGAAAGAATGTGAGAAATGGAAAACTCAGTAGGATGCTCTTAAAAGGTTACCAGAGCAGTGCGGTTGTTGACTAGCCCCCCAAAATGAAGCCCACCCCAAATCTTAATGTTCTGATTCCTTAAATGGAAGACTATGATATTTGTCCGCCTTTGAGGTATTATTCGCATCAGTAGAATGGTCTAGAAAAATTGTCACACAGAAGTCTGATACTTAAGAGTAAAAATATGAAAAATAAGAAGTGCCACAGGTAACTGACAGATAAAAGATACAGATGAGTAGAAACTAAAGTCCACTGATTCAGCGGTGATTTTGACCTATCCTATTTTCCTTGGAACAATTCGATTTTTCTGGCATGTAATATTACATTCCTCTGGCAGTTGAACACTGGGTATTTAAACAGAGATTATATCGCACCCCTCCCATGATCTTCTCCACATGACTGAAGGTAAGGCCACAGAAGAGAGAGACAGTTGTTTTTCCAGGAAAACGAATATGAGTACTGGGGCCTGTACCATGATGGTGGCTGAACAAACTCGGGGTTACGGGATTAGTTTTGAGTTGACAAAACCAAACCAGTCCAATCCGGCTTTGTTGGTACCATGAAGCTGATCATCAACTTTCTCTGTCAACTCAGGCTTGATCCTGAGTTAATGGAGCACGTGCAAATGAATGAGTGACATCAGTCATGAACAGCCAATCACATGCCTTGAAACTGTGATTCACTTCTGGTGAGAGTCAGTGCGATTCACTACCAAAGATTAAAATATTGAACAATATGAAGAATTTAAACACATTTACAAGATGAAACGATCTATCCATGAAAGAGGAAAACTTAAAAGAAAATATCTTGCCTTATAAGTGCAAGTAATAGTTGTAAAGTTAGTTTATAGAGTTGATAATATTTATAGGTATAAAAACACTTAAAAATCTAAGCTCATATGTAGTCATGTTTAAAGCTATTGATTCTAAAACATATTTATATTGCATATTATCTATATGTTTATATTAATTTAAAATAAAA
>NW_015632715.1:113659-115790 GCF_001515625.1 Sinocyclocheilus rhinocerous
TGTCATTTTCATATATGTATATATGGTATATAATATATATATATATATATATTATATACCTGGAGCGACCATGTTTCTCTTGTCCTCTTTGAAACCCCGAAGGGTGTTGATTCCAGTCTGCAGTCTACCTCCCATCATGCCCAATTTGACTGGGCAGTATCCTGGATCTAACATGGAAACATGATGAACTGTACACATGTACTGTACAACATTTGCTTGTTTTCTTGAACTCCCATTGTCACAAACCTCCAGCGCTCAAGTCAGCGGGGTTCAGAATGCCCAGAGTAGTTGAACCATCAGACTTCCTTCTCTCAAACTCCAGCTGCTCATAAAAAAACAAGCCCAAAGAAAAGTGACCCTTCATCAACTGTTATCTGACATCCTCAGAGAATGATCTCACATTTGAGGGATGTACAATAACACGATTCATCCTATCTGGTCTTATACGCTTACCTCACACTGCAGGCTTCTGTTTGAGAGTTTCCCTCCAGACTCCTCAACGATCTTCTTGATCTCCTCCAGGTCCTTCTCTGCTTGGCTCTTCTGAGCATCATCCTTACTGTCCCTGCTACACAAACATTGATGCAATTCTGGATAATATATTCGTGTCATCAGTACGACCCCCTTCAAAGTGAATAAATCCCCCACACATGAGCCACATCATTCCTGAAATGAATTCCAGGCCCAATAAACTCTGAAGTCAGAGCAGTGATTGGATAAATGATGAATAATGTGATAACAGATCAATGTTTGGTCCTTATGGGCCTGTTCTCAAGCCGCTACCTGACCCAGTGGAGTAGTGTGCAGGACGATGATTCATCTTCCCTGAAAAGCTACAAAGTGTGTGAGTTTAAAGAGTGTGTAGCTCGTGCGCTACAGATGGCCTACAAGTCACAACATATTTAAGCATTCCAAGACTCTTGGTCACTGCAGCAGCCAAGCCGATTTACGTAGGCAAGCAACAAAAACAGAGTAAAATAGAGAAAGCCAATGAACACCCCGGCAACATCCTGGAATGTCTCACTGGCTTGAGTACAGCAGCAGAAGCCCTGAATGCACTTACAAAGCTATTGTGAATTGCGGCGCAGTTAGAAAACACACAACAAATGGTGAAAGGAAGCATTTGATTATTAATTTGAATAATTTTACTGACTGTATCACTCATTTATGTACAGTCACACTCCTTTTTCCAGGCAGACATGATAAATAATGACTGGAATCAATTCTCTTTAATGGCGGCCAATTAATATCCATGATCAGGGTTTGAAATGAGCTTTCTTTTTATTTTTAAAAGAATCTTCTATTTTTCACCACGGCAGCATTTAATTGATTAAAAATACAGTTAAAACTGTAATATCGTGAATTGTTATAACTTTTCCCAGCCAATCACATGCCTTGAAACTGTGATTCACTTCTGGTGAGAGTTAATGCGATTCACTACCAAAGATTAAAATATTGAACAATATGAAGAATTTAAACACATTTACAAGATGAAACAATCTATCCATGAAAGAGGAAAACTTAAAAGAAAATATCTTGCCTTATAAGTGCAAGTAATAGTTGTAAAGTTAGTTTATAGAGTTGATAATATTTATAGGTATAAAAATCTAAGCTCATATGTAGTCATGTTTAAAGCTATTGATTCTAAAACTTATTTATATTGCATATTATCTATATGTTTATATTAATTTAAAATAAAAGCTTAATAATTACTATAAAACTAAGCTAGCTTGTGTAATGGATTAAGGGTATAATAATTATAAAAAATTATCATCTCTAAATTCAGACAATTTTATCTTTAAAAATGTTTAACCATGTAGCGTCCTTTAATTTGGAGTAAGAGAAACTGGGGGAGTGGCTTTATTGCATCAGAGATGTGTCACTTTGCTTGAAGCTGATTGGTCAAATTTCGGTTTGAGATCTCTAACCCAGAACATAACCTACCCCAGAGCAGGTTAGCTGTGGAGTGTAAGTTACTAAGGCAATGAATGCCCCTAAAAGCCAAGCCACTTTCATGGTACCTAAAACCCAGGATTGGTGCAAACTAAACTGAAACTTACCTGGCTAGCCAGCTAAACCGTCTTCATGGTACAGGCCACAGGTTTGTATTGTTGATCTTCAAGAGTTGAAA
>NW_015632715.1:115847-129616 GCF_001515625.1 Sinocyclocheilus rhinocerous
ATAAAACCCAGGATTGGTGCAAACTAAACTGAAACTTACCTGGCTAGCCTGCTAATCTGGCTTTATGGTACAGGCCCCCGGTTTTAACAGAGCGGTTGAGACTGATACACAGAAGTGAGATTCAACTGGTGGGAAAATGAATGGAGAGTTAATATATATTACCTGGAGTGACCATGTTTCTCTTGTCCTCTTTGAAACCCTGAAGGGTGTTGATTCCAGTCTGCAGTCTACCTCCCATCATGCCCAATTTGACTGGGCAGTATCCTGGATCTAACATGGAAACATGATGAACTGTACACTTGTATTGTACATATGTCGAACATTTGCTTGTTTTCTTGAACTCTCATTGTCACAAACCTCCAGCGCTCAGGTCGGCGGGGTTCAGAATGCCCAGAGTGGTTGAACCATCAGACTTCCTCCTCTCAAACTCCAGCTGCTCATAAAAAAACAAACAAAAAAAAGACAGAAAAGTGACCCTTCATAAACTGTTATCTGACATCCTCAGTGAATGATCTCACATTTGAGGGATGTACAATAACACATGATTCATCCTATCTGGTCTTGTACTCTTACCTCACACTGCAGGCTTCTGTTTGAGAGTTTCCCTCCAGAATCCTCAACGATCTTCTTGATCTCCTCCAGGTCTTTCTCTGCCTGGCTCTTAGCGTCATCTTTACTGTCCCTGCTACACAAACAATGCAAGCATTGATGCAATTCTGGATATATACCCCTTCAAAGTGACCAAATCCCCCACATATGAGCCACATCATTCCTGCAATGAATTCCAAGTCTATAATTAACTCTGAAGTCAGAGCAGCGACTGCAGCAGCCAAGCCGATTTACGTAGGCAAGCAACAAAAACAGAGTAAAATAGAGAAAGCCAATGAACACCCCGGCAACATCCTGGAATGTCTCACTGGCTTGAGTACAGCAGCAGAAGCCCTGAATGCACTTACAAAGCTATTGTGAATTGCGGCGCAGTTAGAAAACACACAACAAATGGTGAAAGGAAGCATTTGATTATTAATTTGAATAATTTTACTGACTGTATCACTCATTTATGTACAGTCACACTCCTTTTTCCAGGCAGACATGATAAATAATGACTGGAATCAATTCTCTTTAATGGCGGCCAATTAATATCCATGATCAGGGTTTGAAATGAGCTTTCTTTTTATTTTTAAAAGAATCTTCTATTTTTCACCACGGCAGCATTTAATTGATTAAAAATACAGTTAAAACTGTAATATCGTGAATTGTTATAACTTTTCCATTTTAATGTCTTAAATAGTTTATTCCTGTGAAGTCTTCACTGTCACAAAATCCTTTAGAAATCATTCTAATATGATTTTTTTTCTTTATTTGTGACAAACAGGACAGATCATAGTCTCTCTAGCAGCATCAGATACTGATCCAGTCTCCACTGCACCCATCAAAACATAAAGACAACCCAATATGATTTTGTTTCTCGTATATTTGTTTTGGTGTCCTAATGCAGGGACTATTTCAGAAATGTGTTTCCACGTTGAGTTCTGGAGAAAAAGAAAATGTAAACTCAGAGGTTTATCGAGAATGCCTACATTTTCCTCTGAGGTAAAAGGTCTTAAGACACACATGTTGAGACAGATGTTTTTACATGTTGGGTCTTTGATTTGCTCACGTCACTTAGATCAACAGCAGAATTTCTTTCTTATACCATCCGTGTATTATGTTGAAGTTACACAAAGTTGATGAAGTAACAACTGGCCAAAAAGCCAATTTTATTCACATTAGGCAGTTGGCAAGTGTTTTATACCCTGCCTGTTATTAATATAACCTATTATTTTAGGAAATCTACAGGAGAAAAAAATTTAATAAATAAATAATGGAATTGTTCAGTTTTCAAAGCAACCTCAGGATCAGTCTAACTGGAAGGAAATGTCTAAACCCTCAACTCAAATGACCTTTGATGATAAGGAAGGATTAAAGCCTGTTCACACCAAGAACATTAAATAAAACCATAAATTTGCAATTTATTTGACAGGGTTTAGCTCCGACACACTTGCCTGAAAGTTTCTAGTGAGTCTGAAGGTCTTGATTAGCTGGTTCAGGTGTGTTCAATTAGGCTTGGAGTTAAACTCTGCAGATTAGAGGCCCTCCATGAACAGGTTTGGCCACCCCTGTTCTAGACAAACTAGTCCTAGATAATAAGTAAAAAACTGAAACATATGATTCATACCTTGGTGTATCTTTGTTGCCTACACGGGGTGATTGGGAGTTGTCACTTGTGTCCATAACAGATGAGTTCTCTTTGACAGCGTCAAACGTCCCGCCCTCATCCTCTCCATCCTCTGCTGAATGACTGCTAGACGTCTGCTTTAAACTGTCCAGTCTCTCCTAAAAGCACACACATACAGTCATGGCCAAAAGTTTTGGCAGTGACATAAATTTAGTGTTTTGCAAAGTTTGCTGCTTAAGCTGTTGTGGTGTTCATTCACATTGTTTCTAGATTATTGTGTAGAGTGATCAGATGCATTTTAAATAACTGCTAAAAGCTTCATTGGCCAAAATATGAACTTTTCACAAACTTAAGTCTTGTCCAAATACCCACACTTGCGGTCTTTGCACTTGACCACTTATATGACGTATTTCCTGTATTTGGCCCAAGTGTTCAAGTGAGCATGAAGACCACAAGTGTGTGTCGAACTTTTCATTACCTGATGGGACACACTTGTAGTGTTGTAAAAAATGCAAGTGTTCTGTGGAGTAGCTTTTCAACCAAGGGAGGGGGCTCTCTTATAATTCTGCCCAAAAACACTGCCAGGAATAAAGAATGGTATCAAAACGTCCTGCAAGAGCGACTTCTTCCAACGATCCAAAAGCAATCTGGTGATGATCTGTGCATTTTCCAGCATGATGGAGCACCATGTCACAAAGCAAGAGTGATAAAGAAGTGGCTTGCTTGTCATTACATTGAAATTTTGGATCCGTGGCCAGGCAACTCCCCGGATCTCAATCCCATAGAGAACCTGTGGTCAGTCCTCAAAAGGCGAGTGGACAAGCAGAAGCCCACAAATTGTGATCATCTCTGAGAACTAATAAGGCAAGAATGGATCGCCATCAGTCAGGATTTGGCCCAGAAGCTAATATCCAGCATGCCAGAGCGAATTGCAGAGGTTATGAAGAACAAGGGTCAACACTGTAAATATTGATTTATTATATTTTTTGCCAATAAAAGCCTTTACAACTTATATGCTTATCATTGTTTTTCAGTATACCATAGAAACATGTGGAAAAATAATCTACAAATACTGAAGCAGCAAACTTTACAAAACACAAAATGTCACTGCCAAAACTTTTGGCCATGACTAGTTATCTTCCAGTTGATAGATTTGAATGGGTATAACCTACATCATATTGTACACAGCACACCAGTGCCCTCTGGTGTTAAAACACGTTTGGTTTCACTGACACTTTCTAAATGAAATACAAGTTCCAATATTGTTCAGGTTTTTCCAACTCACCTTGCTCAAGATCTTCATGCCAGAGTGAAGAAGTTTCGTTGCGGATCTGTAGTAAATCGTCTCTGGTTTGTTGTAGATCAAAGCATTCTCACACATCACTTTGAAATCCAGCTGTTGGGAGAACAGTACAGCATAGTCAACCATTTTGTCAAAATAAACGGGATGTATTTTTGTCTAAATTACCTCAATCAATATTCAAATGTTCTATGACTAATTCAAATGTTCTATGACTAATTCAAATGTTCTATGGCAAATTAAGGCAGCTGGCATATTCAATCATTCAACTACTTTGTGTGCTAGTGTTAACAGCTGTGATGATTATATTACCTTGAGCTCCTCAAGTGACTGGTATTGCTCCTTCTTCACTTTCTCCTTCATAGTTCTGAAGTCCATGGGTCTCTTTATAATGAGAGAGTATCCTGGAGCGATCAGGTCTGTCACAGGAAATGAGAAGAACGCACTTGGGTCCTTCCTGCAATAAACAGCAGCCAGCAGCGTTCGGCTTTCATTCGCAGAAATTATAGACAGGATTATGATCATACACCACAGGAATATAACCCCCACAACACAGGTCCAATAAGATGCACAGATAAAGACTACTGATGCAGAATCAGAGGTGTTGTGTAAGTTGTGCAAAAGAACAGTTTTAAAGTTGTACACTACCATTCAAAAGTTTAGGGTCAATATGTAAGAAATTAATGCTTCTTTTTATCAAGGATGCAATAAATTGATCAAAAGTGATGATCAAAAAGTAATGTTACAAATGATTTATATTTCAAATAAAAATGCTATAAACTTTCTATTCACCAAAGAATCCTCAAAAAATGTATAATGTTTCCCACAAAAAAAGTAGCACAACAGTTTTCCACATTGATAATAATAAATGTTTCTTGAGAAGCAAATCAGCATATTAGAATGATTTCTGAAAGATCATGTGACACTGAAGACTGGAGTAATGATGCTGAAAATTCAGCTTTGCCGTCACATGAATACATTATATTTTAAAATATATTTAAATAGAAAAGAGTTACTTTAAATTGTAATACTATTTCACAATATTGCTGTTTTTGATCAAAGAGACTTATTTCAAAAACACTAAAAAAAAAAAACCTTACTAACCCCAAAACCATTGAATGTTAGTGCACATTAGTTATGTATAAATCCACAACCTGTCTAAACACAAATTGTCCACAGGTTAGCAATGTTTAATCCTACCTCTGGAGTTGTCGGATGAGCTGACTCAGAGCTTCCTGTAGAGGCGTCTGCTCTTTTTCTGAGGAATTACAAAAGCAATAACCGACAAATAATCAGCACCAGCACTCAATCCCTCAAAACAACATCATTAAAACAGATCCGTTCTAAACCATGAAAGGGTGCGCAGCTCTACCTTCCATTTTGGCAAGTGAGGGGGTGAGGGGCTTGTCCTGGGACACATCGGAGCAAGCAAGAGTTCTGCTCTGCTCATCCCAGTCTGGATCCACAGAGTCTGGGCCCTTCCTTTTTTTGGTCATCTATGAGACACACATAACATTGATTAGGATGTAGTAGGCAAGTAAACATCAAAAGTAAAGCACAAAAACACAGTATTCATATCCCACCTTTTTCTTTTTGTCAACCGGTGACACTGGAGGACTGGCTCTGGCTCTGTCCTTCTCGTCCTTCTTTTTCTTCTTCTTTTTCTTGTCTTTGTGTTTGTCGTAATCTACAGAATCGTTGTGAACACCCTTGAGGCTAGGGCTGCCTGTGGTGACCTCATTCCCAGCCACTTTCAACACCAGCTTCAGTGGACGCTCTGAAAGGCCAGACACAATACTGTAATTTAGTACAATAATATAATATAATATTGAAATACTGTCCCATTCATTACCATGGCTATACACTGAATCTGATTTGAACACCTGGTATATCCCGTGTCTCTTTTTCTGGCTTTTGTTAGAAAAACCAACTAGGAGAACATTAATATATTATGGTGTCATCGTTTTAGCACTAATCAGAATCAGAATCAGCTTTATTCGCCAAGTGTGCGCAAACACACAAGGAATTTTTTGTGGTTTTTAAGAAGCTCTTGGTACATACATGCATACATACATATCTGACATGAGAACAGACATATTTAAATAAAACTTAACAATAAATAATAATGTGTATGAATCTAGAACAGAAGATTTATGTACAAATTTGTGCATTATTTACTCTATATATACAGCTGTATAAAAAATATGCAGATGCATTTAACAAATAGTTCCCTCATTTGAGAAGATCTACTCTTCTCATAGACCACTGCATGTATCAGTCTGAAATATCCTCTCTTTTAAAACCACATAACAAGTCAAAATTATTTTTGTATTATTATCGTTTATTACAGTTGGTGATGCTCAATGCATTTTCATCTGGATTTAGATTTAAGACATTTATGGAAAAGAACCTACAACTAATTCTGCTGCTGACTTCACTAATCTGATGTTTTGAGCAACAGCTGCTAGTTTTCCGGAGCAAAACAACTGCTAGCCAGCTTGGTAGCCTGCAAATAAAGCTAATGAGAAAACATATAGGCCTGTTATTCTATATAAATCAGAACATTTACTGTATTAACATCACGTTGTGGACATGTAATATCTGAGTCTGAGTGCTGCTTCATAGCTCATCTGAGTTCATAATGTAACTTAAACCAGGCTTTCAGTCTATAGTGAAATATTCTCCAGCATGGTGAATGTATCGTGTGTGACCTACCGTCGTGTGTGTGCTTCTCTGATTTGTGTTTCTTGTGCTTTTTGCCCATAATTTAAAGTAAAGCTGAAGGTTCAGTCAAGTCAGTGCTTGACCAGTCCGCTCTTTGATTTGTGTCGGTAAAGATTTCAGAACGCCTCTCATGAAGCCGCAGGATTCAAACAGCGGCGCCTAATGTTCGGCGGTGTGATTTGCAGTTAATGCGCCATGACTTTTTTGTTTTGTTTTGTTAATTTGACAATAAACCGACTATAGTTTCATAAATAAATAGTGAAATATAATATAACAGAGTCAAAATTTTATATAAAAACACATTTTTTTTGTGTGTGCAAAAACACGATTTTGAGCCGAGGAAAAAATGCCGTTGAAATACTACGTAATACAGTGTCCCACAATGCGAAACTTACCAAGACCGGTAAGAGCAACAAACAAAACGAGCTTAACAGTTTTACACTATGTACCACAGTAGCATACTGAGGCATCATAAGCAGAGATCTGGGCCCGTATTCACAAAACATTTTATCTTACCACTAAGAGTTCTCCTAAATAGATATAAAAGTTTTTAGCTAAGAGTTTTCTTTTAAAACCTATTCACAAAGCTGCTGAGACAAACTTTTACTAAGGAATAGAGAGAAGTCTTAAGCTAAGAGTAAGGGATGTCAGCATGCTCACTAACTATGCACACAGTGATTGGCTGGTCTCTGTCAGAGATTTATTCATAGAAATATTGTAGAGCACGATATTATGTTGCCATATTCAGATAAAGGTTTAAAAATAAAAAAATATGCACATTCAAATAAAGATTTTAAAATGCAGGCTAAGTGTCACTAATTAAACAAGTATATGTTCAGTTAATTGTCAGCCTCTTATGTGTGCTCCTCGTAAACAATTAGCGAATATGCATATAAACAGCCTTTTAATTAACAGAGTAGAATAATCATGGCTGATAGTAAGGCATGTAAACGTAAAAGAAAACCAAACTGGACGCAAGAACAGCTATTACTTCTTGCCCAACTTGTTAATGAAAACAACAGTCATACCCTCGCGATTAAGGCGACGCCTTTTTAAAAGCTCATTATCGTCAAACGTTTCTAAAATGTTTCTGTTCCGGTGTTGTGCCCAATTCTGACCCCCGCCAGATTACTACCCCCCTAGTATTGGTAGGTTTAAGGTTAGGTGTGGGGGAGGGGTTAGGATTAGGGGTGGAGTTAGGTTAGGCAATCAGGTAGCGATTTCAACGAGAGAGGGTAATCATTTGAGATAATTTGGCAGGGGTCGAAAATGGGCACAACACCGGCAACAGCCATTTTAGTTTGTGACTTGGTCTTAGTGAGTCCTCTTCACTACTCCTGTAACGTTTCATAGATTTAGGAGCTATAGTTTTAGTGCTGAAATGCTTTGTGGCCTACTCTTAGAGCAAAATGTAGGATTGACACGCCCATTATTTTTAAGATTTTCTCCTAAATCGGCGATTTATGAGCTATTTTTAGCCTTAAGATGTTTTGTGAATATGGGCCCTGGTGTGGACAGTTCACTGGTTTCACAAACAAGGCTTAAGCCATAGTCCCAGACTAAAATGCATGTCTGTTCTGTTTTAACGGTAAAACTTACACTGACATATCTTAAAATATGTTAGTACTATTGATTTGTCTCAAGATGCACACCAGTAATGCTTTTTTTTTAAGGCACGTTTAGAAAAGATAGGCTACTTAAATGTCCTAATTGAACTATGGCCTAATCCTGTTTGTTAGTCATGTCTTTTATGTGGCAGATTATGCATGGATTTCTGGAAAGTCCCAATGCCAAAACCTTAGGACTCATAACTAAATCGTACTCCTTTTTTCCCATCTGAATTACATGCAGGAAATGTGGAGAAATGTAATGCACATGAACTACACTGCACTACTCTAACAATTAGAACACAATGTTTCCGCTTATATTATAGTACAGGCTTTCATTTAATGTGTACATTGTTTAAATTTCCAAAGCCAGTACTTGGTGTTGAAGTTTGAATTAAGTTTATCGTGATAAGAAAGTAAACATAAATGCATCCAGGACAACAACATATACCTGCTATGGTCTTTGTTAAGTGGAAGTATATGATATAGTTTAGACCTATGTATTCATCTGAACAGTGCAGAGTATTTATCAGGATTACAAGTCATATGATTTTTAGTTTACTTAATGAAGCCATTAACTATTATTTATAGTCACTTTTAGCTGACATATTAAACACTTACTTGATTTAGATCTGCATTTTATGTATAAAATGACCCATGACCCTCAATTTGTCCTTCTCTGGTATGGCATAGGCTTTCCAAAAGCTGCCATTATCTCGACACTGGAACTCCCTCAGGCTGTTCTTCAGGCAGTCTGTGATGTGATTTAACTCATCTCAGCCTGTCTCATATACTGTTGCCTTTGCTCTTATCGCTCATATAAAGCCACACACTCTCACTTACACACACAGCCTTAATGGCCATATTTAAGCTGTGCTGTATCTGTTTGCAACAGGCCTTAAACCTGAGGGAAGCTATCAATGTTTGAATAGACTGTTGGACGTAATCTTCTTTTTCTATCACATACTTTTTGTAATGCCATTTCTTTCTTGCTTTGAATCTTTTGAATAACTATTAAGGAATATTACAGCAATCACTGTTAGAAATAAATCCTGTCATTGTAATCAGACCTATTTTTTTAAGCCATGGCATTGATGTTCTATTCGCTCATCCTATAAAGTGTGCATTGTGTAACTGTGCAAAACAAAAGACTGTTAAATATCAGTGTGAAGAAATGATCACTCTCTCTATACCAGTGTTGTTATTGTAAACTAAAACTATTAAAAATTGTTTTCATTAACTGCAAGTTAAATAAAATGAAAATAAAGTTGAAATAAAATATAAATATTTAATGGAAAAAAATTCAATTTACAAAAGCTTAAATGAAAATTAGAAATGTTGCCTTGCCAGCTGAAATAAAATAAGTTGAAGTACTATAATTAGTTAAAATAAAGCTGAAATCTAAAAGATAGAATTACAAAATAATAAAATCACAAAAGCACTAAACAAAATAGTAAAATAACATTTTCTCCCACAACATCTTTGATGACGAAGTCGTCCTCTCAAATACAGGTTATTCTATAAAAACAAAAATGGTCTTAATTCTTTGAATTATATTCCAGGCAGTGCAGTGATACCATGGAGCCCTGCTCTCTTATGATACATTTATGGCTTAAAATCTAACGGAAGCTGACCACCATATTGGCCATACTTTGAAGAGATGGATCCAAAAGCAAAGGAGCACAATGAGGTGGGTCAGTTTCATTTACTTCAACAAGCCAATGACATTCAATGTCTTTTGAAAACAGTCCATTGGATGCATTTCTCATCAAAGCAGCCACAAACCCATGGGGACAATCATCACATTTGTTCTGGTGATTCATTTTACCATTAATATCTAACACAGAGCTGGTCTTGATTTTCACTCAACTCTGGACATGAAAGGCACCCTGAAGGATGACACGGCACAATTATGTATCAGTTACACTGACACACTAGAATACACGCAATCATCTCTCAAATTCTGCTCACATTTTAAAGAAATTGAGCACGAAGGAAATCAATCCCACAATGCAATGCCTTTACAGCCTGATACTGTATTACGAATTTTGCGTGCTGAAAACAGAAAAATGCTGTACATTTACAGCCATTCTGTTAAATATACAGTATGATACTGTTTTATGAAAATACAGTACAATAGGTGATTCATTTTACCATTAATATCTAACACAGGGCTGGTCTTGATTTTCACTCAACTCTGGACATGAAAGGCACCCTGAAGGATGACACGGCACAATTATGTATCAGTTACACTGACACACTAGAATACACGCAATCATCTCTCAAAAATCCCTTAACTGTGAAACCCATTTGCACTGTTTACTCAGCTGGTTCCTTAAGAACTGGTTCTGTGACTCATTTGACTTGCTTAAATATATTTGTCTGGTTCAGCATTTGCTTTCTATTTCCCATGTATTTGTGTATTTTCCGTATATATCTGCTAATAGTTTTCATTTATTTGTTTGTGATCGGGAATGACACTAGCCCTAATTTTGTATGTTGGACATGTTCCATAAGTGAATGGAATAAAATCTGGATTTGCTTCAGGTGGATTTCTAGGATTCTTGGCCAGGTGTTCTTTGAAGTCTTGGAAGTCCACCCTGAGGTAACTGGGGCTTGGCTTTAGATTTATAGCGATTTGTTTTAGCATGGCAGGTTAAAGCTATAGGGTCCTGGTTCTGCTTAGGACGGTAACTGTCTGTGTCTGGTACTCTTCAGCCTGCATAGACAGACTCCTTCATCAGGTGCACCCATGGTGCATTATCTGTCTCTGCTGACATGAAATCTTAGAACTCTGCTCTGTGAAGTCTTTAGTTTACCTTGGCTCACAAACATGGGACTCTGCTCCAGCAAGAGAAGCTGTCTTTAACTCGTTCCCAATCAAATGATAGTGGATTAAACTTTCAGAGAGTTTTATTACAGTCCGCAACACTACATTCCGTACCTAAGCTGTGAACAAAAAATTAGATTTCCTCTCCTTCGTCAGGCTGTCATAGTGTCTAATGCTAATACAGTATTAATGTATTGTAATGCACTGTATCCACACCAATTGCCTTCATATTTCCACTAAAATCTGCTTAGCAGACTTCCAGTATAGTATTCTTCCTTAGCAAACCTTTTCTGTTGTATTTCTAATAACTATTGATCACAACAAATTATATTATTGTATAATATAGTATATTCTATATGTATTATTAGCTATAGTAGCCATGTTTTAGGATATGATAAAAAAAAACATTACATTATAGTAATGAGTTACAGAAGCTTTAAATACCTTTAGTGTAAAGGTGGATCATATCAATATTTTGTATTAATCAAGACCAATTTTGTGCTTATTTTTTTAATACATTGTGCTGCACCATAAGTTGCAGTGGTAACTGAGGCTAAATGCAGAAGCATTCATCCATAGAGTGCAACCATTTAACAACAAAATCAAGACTTGCTGGGTTCTTTCACCGTGGCGTATAGAATTTGGAGCTAGTAGAATTGGATTGTTATCCATATATGATTATCATTTAATTAAATTAGTAGGACTTTTGTTTTTCTTTGAAGAAAAAGGGCATATTTTCCATTAAATGAAAGTGAAGGGGAATTCAGTTAGTTTGACACATTTGGTATCATGAGTTAATGCATTTACTGGAAATCGAACCCATGACTTTGGCATTGTTAGTGCCATGTTGTATTGTTGGAGCTATAGGAAAGCCTTTTCAAGACGCATGTGCTATAGTCTTCTGAAGCCAATCAATAACACTAACATTTAAATCACTATTTACTTTGACTAATCTTCTCCTCCACCATAATTATAAAAATGTACAACAGATGTTGTATGTACTACAAAAATGGTGTACTGATATTATTTAACACCAAATGCCATTGGTTGTCATCAGCATCAGTCCTAATGCAGTGCTTCTTAATACAGCAGAGTACAGTACAATAATACAGTACAGTACAATAATGTTTAAGACACCCCCTCAACTATGTATGTATCTATGTATTTATATATTTCTTTTTTTATTTATTCTGGAAAAATAAATTAATAACATCTTAAAACATTTATATAATGAATATACATTTTTCTAGTTATTCCAAAATCTAAAATCTTGTAATCGGGCAGAAATTGTGATTCAGGGAATAACAAACGTCCTTTTCAATATTGTAGACAATGGAATCAAAAAGATTTCCTTGCAATCAAAAAGGTTAAGACTGGTCTGATGTTTGATGCCTTGCAGCTACAGTCATTTATTTGAGAGCTAGTGTGGGATACAGTGAACATTTTCAGTGAATAATGACTTGACCATCACTCTGTTCTTCACACAATGCAATCATTTGACTTCAGAAGAGATAGCACACAATGCATATGGACCACTTTTATGGTGCTTTTTTCTGATCTTGACCGCCTCAGCCCACATTCACTTTCATCAAATTCACACTTCCATAAGAAAGAAAATCGCACAGTTTTGAAACAACATGAGGCTGAGTAAATTTTCATTTTTCAGTAAACAACCCCTTTGGGTTTACTGTAAACTCATGGCAGATTTGACCTAATTCAGCCAGGATAAAAAGATATTCATATAGGAACATACAATCAAAAAACACACATGCACCACATCAAAGTCACATTCCAATGGAAAAACATGAGTAACTGCTTCCTCTTGCTGCAGCAAGGGCTAAACTGAAATTTTGGTCTCATCCCCTGCCCTCCTCAAAGGAAACGATTATCTTTTTATCTGGCCAGCACCGTGAACCAAACTAGAGTGCCAAGGGTGGGTTCAAAGACTCATTGCTGTAGCTGTGAAGGACAGATGGACATTGCAGAGATGAAATACTATAATAGACTTTTCTGCTATTCGTATGCCAGCATTCTAGTATGAAAACTGCACGGAAATGTAAAAATAAATCTGTACAATCTGCATAATTTTTTTAAAGAAGCAAAATCATTAGGGATGAACGGAGGCCACCTACCATTTTCCAGCGTAAATGTTTGGGGATTCTCTCTCCCTGACTTATTTATTTTCACATTTATTTTCACATGAGGCACAGTTACACAGTATAGAAACCAACAGTAGGGTATTAAAACATTTCTGGATCTGTATGAATTCTGTGTTCGTTGATATATGTGCTTGCCGAATGGCTCTTCGTTAAACATACAGATCAAAGACAAAGTTTGTTTATGACTTCTAATCATATATGACTTCTAATCATAAAAATTAAAATGCTGTCATTTACCCACCCTCTATTTATACTAAAGTTACAGTTTGCAGATTGGTGTATATTGTTAGATCAGTCCAGACCAGTGTTTCCCAACCGGGGTGCCGTCTGTCGAGAGCAGGGGTGCCGTGTAAAAAAATCCTTTTTTAATATTTTTAAATTGATTTTTTTAAAAAGCATCTATTATATAATATCCATTTCTGATGTCGCCAATAATTAGAGATGCACCGAAATTTCGGCTGCCGAAACAAGTTTGTTAAAATTTCCAAAGGGTGCCGCGACTAAAAAAAGGTTGGGAAACACTGGTCCAGACCATAAATGCCTATAACTTGGAAGCATCATCTCATGTCCTCTGAAATTCCAGTGAAGTTTTTCATTTAGGATGAAAGCTAAAATCAAATAGACTTCTAGGTTTGACTTGCCACATGGATCTGATACACTGTCATCGTCAGCATCATCCATTTCCAGTAACTCGCTCACATGCCACTGCTCTCTGATCCAATTACTCTAATGAATATTCCATTTGGCTTACTTATTGTTTTTGTAGCAGGCTATATCATGTTTAAGCTTCTTTAATGTATTATTCTGTTTTTGTAATGTATCTTTATAATGGAAGTAGTGGGCTTTTTAACAGCCTGTTCTGATGAGAGACGCTGTGGGGGAGGCACACTCTGTGTGTGTGTTTGTGTGTGTGTGTGTGTGTGTGTGTGTG
>NW_015632715.1:129719-131559 GCF_001515625.1 Sinocyclocheilus rhinocerous
CTTTCTTCTCTTTGAGCCTCTGAAGGCAGAGGCCCTTTGGAGAGGAGAATTCACAGGAGAATAACCGTTCAAAGCCAAGAAGCGCCATGATGGTCTTCCACCAGATTCAGAGACATTTGAAAAGTTCATACAAACTGTGATGCTGCCACTGGGAAACGTTAACACACACAACGCTCTGGTGTGCTTCAGTCTGCGACTCGCTGTTTTTAACATAAAGAGGAGGGCATGAGAGGAGGAAAAAGCGGCAGAGAGGAAGAGGGCGTGAGGGAGAGACGGACAGAGAGTAATAAAGAGAACGGAAAAAGCAGAAAAAGACAGATTAGTAGAAAAGGCAAGCTGTGACCCCAGCAGCTCTTACTATAAAGGCTGCTCACTGTCATTCTGTTTGAAATCTCTTTTAACTCAAATAATCAGTACCCTCAGAGGGAAAAGTTGCATACCACGTGATTCCCTTCAACATCCAAGTCTCTCTGCCTAGACATATGTCCTTATTGGTATCAAAATATGGCAGAAAGACAATAAAGTGCCTCGCACACATGAATCATTTGGATAAAAGTCCAAAATAAACTCGGATAAGCCTGAGGTTGACTGACTGAATCTTTGCTAGTAAAATTTCATAATAATGCAAGTTTGAGTAGTGTGAACAAAATATGCCACAAAATCCAATTTTTTATGTAATTGTAGATTTCAGGAAAAAACAGGTTGACCACAGATGTAACTACATCTCATGAATTATTCTTATTGTGACTTTTCCTCTTAACATCAATATTTGTGAAATGTATTTGTTTATAACAAAACAAGCTTTGTTGAGTTAAATTTATTGCTTTTGTTTTGAAGAGTTAATTTAATCTGCACATAATTTCATGCTGCACAAAAAAATTGTTATAAAGATTTGCTTGCTTGATTGATTCGATAGAATCAATAGCGATAATGTATTCATATGAATCTCTCTGATTGGAATTCTGTTATTTGATCTTCCATTATTATAAAGGGGCAGTCGTGGCCTAATGGTTAGAGAGTCAGACTTGTAACCCAACGATTGTGGGTTCGAGTCTTGGTACCGGCAGGGATTGTAAGTGGGGGGGTGTATGTACAGCGCAATGCCATGACTGACTCAATACCATAGCTGCATCCCAATGTGAAGGGTGCGCACTTCGAAAATCGCATTTGAAGGCTGATGGCATCACCGTGGTGCAATGAAGGCTGTGTTATCCAAAAGCGGCTTCAAGGGTGAGAGTTCTGTGGCGGCCGAGGAATTTAAATGTAAGTATTGTGTTTTAATTTACTCAAATACTTAGCAAAACAAAGCCAGTTTTTTTTTTTAAAGAACTTTAAAAATGTTACCACTGCACGGCTTCATTTGTTAGATGGTCTGAGACAAAACTTCTAATATTTCAATTGTTTTAGGGAGCAACGAGCAGACAGCTCAATTTATTAAAATGAGGGGTAAAAAAAGGACCATTCATTTACCGGGGCCAAAAACTCGGCCAGCGTGGCTTGGAAAAGGCAACGACCCATTTGTAATATTTCCACTAGGCTCTCTTGTGTATTAACTGTCACTCTACACAAAGCCCACAAATAATAAGACAACCAGTATATAAGGCAATATTCTTTCACTTTGTTGTGTTTTTGTAGTGCTGTCATGCAAGATATGTCTACAAATGTTTTAACCAAACGTCAGTATTTTGTATGCATGTCCTGCTGTGTCATATTTTCTAATGTTAAGATTGCAGCCCTGTCTTAAAATTTTTCATAAGTGTTTCCATTTTCTCTTGTTTTAGGACAATTCTGGAGAAAATGGGTCTGCTGGGGAAAGACTTAAAAAATACAAAGTAAGCAA
>NW_015632715.1:132632-155180 GCF_001515625.1 Sinocyclocheilus rhinocerous
AGGAGTCGTGGTAGTAGAGGCGGCGCAACTGTAACGACATGTGAATAATCCCGCCCACTCTAAAGCGGTACTGAACTGCAGTGGAAACTCAAACCGTGCCGAGCCGAACCGTGCCGTGCCGTACTGAGCCGTGCCGAGCTGAGTCGTACCGCGCAGTGGAAAAGCGCCAAAAGTGTCCTGGGACAGGTGAGGGAGTGAGTGAGTGAGCTACTCAGGGAGGACATCAAATTCCAGAGAGACAGAGGAGAGAAGAGCACAGGAGAGCAGGGAGAGACTGTTTTCTCTTCTTGAGAGAATGGTTAACAAATAAATTATTAACCATTCTCTCAAGAAGAGAAAACAGTGGAAAAAATGGGTACATTAAAATTTTTCGATATCTTATATTTTATTTTAAATGTCACTTTGTCAATGAAACAACCTAATTTCTGTAGTTTATTTTTGTAAAACTGAATAAACCACATGTCAGCCAGAAAAGAAACACCAGGGTCTGGATTGTGGCACCCTATCTGTGTTGCCGTTCACTTCTCCGAAGATCCAGCAGCACTGTCAGGGCCTCCCTGCTCAGCCGAAAATCAGGCAGTGTCAAACTTGTAAAAACAACTGTCCAGCACTGGCACATTCAGGTTTATCCTGCAGTACAGAGAGGTCTGGTCTGATTTAGGGAAAGAAAGAAAAGAAAAATTTTACTTTAGTAAGCTACTTTTAGTAACTACTAATACCACATTGGGGAAAACTACTAGTCATATTTAAAACCTTAGTTGCAGGGATAGTTCACCCAAAAAAAAAATCTGTAAAATTACAGAAAATTCTGTAATCATTTACTCACCTTCAAGTGAAAGTATTATCTTGCATACTCAAATATACTTAAAGGGTTAGTTCACCCAAAAATGAAAATTTGCCCATAAATTACTCACCCTCAAGTCATCCTAGGTGTATATGACTTTCTTCTTTCAGACGAATCCAGTCGGAGTTATATTAAAAATGGTCTTTGATCTTTCAAGCTGTTTAATGCCACTCAGCGGGTGTTGCATGCATCAGTCCAACCGCTGAGTGGCATTAAACAGCTTGAAAGATCAAAGACAATTTTTAATATAACTCCGACTGGATTTGTCTGAAAGAAGAAAGTCATATACACCTAGGATGACTTGAGGGTGAGTAATTTATGGGCTAATTTTCATTTTTGGGTGAACTAACCCTTTAAGGTATTGAGTGTAAAAGTAAAGGTATGTACAGTATTGTTCTGAAATCAACTATTTGTATTCTTCACTATATCTCCTATATTCCTAATGGCAATTTTAGGATTTTTTATATACTACACATTTTATTTAACATTTTTATCACAGAATAAGGCAGAAAATACAGTATATTTTATAGTTCCTATGGCTACTGTATTAAATGCTATGTCAGTTAGCACTGCATCATCCAGATACTTTATTTATTACCTGGCGATGACTTGAAAAACACACATATACCATTGTCGCAATCGTTCATGCATTGTCTTCACATCTTTTATTAAGCTTAGCTACAGCGATAGCTGAATGCTTTTGTCCATATTAGGGATTTCCTGTCACGTCATAAATTATGAGTTTTGGACTTTCTGCACTAGCGCCCTCTGGCTTGGAGTATGATAATCAAATACGCCCAGTGGGATTTTTTATAGAAAGATTAAAAATACGTGAGAAATACGGGAAAATATTTAAACAGGATGATAGCGGGGGATAGAATGGTAAAATACGGCAGAATCCCGGGCAAAACGGTTTGACAGGTATTCCTCTCGCACCGTTGCTATGCGACAGGAGTGGTAATCGGGAACCCCTGGTGGCGTAATCAAGAAATCCTGCAAAGGCGGAGCGTCCTTCATGCACTTCGAAGTGCGCACCCTTCACTTTGGGACGCAGCTCATGACTGAGGTGCCCTTGAGCAAGGCATTGAACTCCCAGCTGCTCCCCGGGCGCCGCAGCAAACATGGCTGCCCACTGCTCTGGGTGTGTGTTCACGGTGTGTGTGTGTTCACTACTGTGTGTGTGCACTTGGATGGGTTAAATGCAGAGCACAAATTCCGAGTATGGGTCACCATACTTGGCCGCACGTCACGTCACACTCATTATTCAGTTGTTCAATTAATGTGTCAAAATAGATTTAAATAGCATGTTTGATTTACTATTTTTACATTAATGACACTTCATGATATCAGATGCATTTTATATATTCAACAAAAACAGATGGCAGTTGGGATAGGTTTACCCGGGGAAACTTCATGCTCCAGGCTATTTTACCCCAGTAGTGGAGTAAATATATTTGCGTGAAATAAGACACAAGGCTTGCTTCATGAATTTTTACCATTGGGGACAGATCTGTTCGTCCCTGCGCTGTTATCATCACCTTTCAGACTGACATTTTCCAGTTCTTATAGTTCAAAGCACCGCTTTAATTCCCAGGGGGCAGATGATCAAACCCTTGATTATCAAATATCATCTTATAGTCAAGGTCTGAGTCGGCCTACAGAGCCTCTTTGTCATTCTGACTTTCTTTTAAGTTTCTTGGTGAGCCCTACACCATGCTACAAGGTGGAAGATTCTGATAAATGTCTACACCAAAGTCCGGATGGCTGCAGTTAAGGCCGATTACTGACCAGCCATTATTTCCTCTTTAGCGCTGTTGGACATCCCAAATTATGCATGTAATTTCCCTCTCTCTAAAGCCCCTGGATTGAGATTGAATAGGTGTGGCTTAATTGTTCACAGGAGCTAAAGGAACATATAAAGCAGATGAGAAGCTTAGGTTCAGCGTGGGGCCTTTCGTCAGTGTGCCGCTCGGTTCTGTGTACGGCAGCAGAAGGCAGGGGTCTGTTCGTTCTGTCACCAGAGACATGAGGAGCCAAAGCTTCAAAGCATCTCTTTAATCTGCCTGAACATCACAGACACCAGGAAGTGACTGTCTAACCGATGCGCCGTCCCGGCCAAGAGCGGTGCACGCACACACACATACACACTAATGAAACTGAGATAAAGGGATCATTCTCACAGCAAGCACTGGCTGTTCTGATAAAACCAGAGGGAAAATGGAAAATCAGTGGGGTTGTGCTTTTCTGTCATTATTTCATGTCTTATTGGATGTTTCTTCAAGAAGTCCCTAGCAGACAAACAAAGTATCCAGGATTTTATTTATGTGTGCTGCAAGATGTTGTTTCATGCTTAGACATGAAAGTGATTTATTTCAGGGCTGATGTAAGTCTCATTCACTAAGCATGTGTATGTACATATTTGTGTTTAAAATCTGTGTATGAATGTTTTTATGCAAAAAACTGAATATACATTTTAGCTAAAATGTATTCTCAATTTATAATGAAATTATATATACACACACAAACACATACACTGCTGTTTGATGTGTTTTAAATAATGTGTTTTAAGTCTCTTATGCTGATCAAGGCTGCATTTATTTGATCAAAAATACAGAAAAAAACTGTAATATTGTGAAATATTATTACAATTTAAAATAATGGTTCTCTATTTTAATATACTTTAAAATATAATTTATTCCAGTGAGGGTAAAGCTGAATTTTCAGCAGCCATTACTCCAGTCTTCAGCGTCACATGATCCTTCAGAAGTCATTGTAATATGCTGATTAATTATCAATGTTGGAAACAGTTGTGCTGCTTAATTTTTTCTTCTTCTTTTGGAACCTGTGAAACATGCTTTGATGAATAAAAAGCTAAAAAGAACGGTTTTTATTTAAAAAAAAAAAAACACTACTGTTCAAAAACTTGTTTGAACAGTAGTGTTTGTCAGGTCATGGAATGTCTGAAAAGTGACATCTGTAATCTGGTGATTGTCGATGTTGATTGATCAAGATTAAACTGTGCATGCTCTATTTATCCATTAAAGGGGTCATATGATGCGATTTCAAGTTTTCCTTTCTCTTTGGAGTGTTACAAGCTGATTGTGCATAGATAAGATCCCTGAAGTTGCAAAGACTAAAGTCTCAAAACCAAAGAGATATTCTTTACCTACAATAATGAACAGTATTTGAAAAATAATGTGTTTTTTGAACATTAAAGCATGTCAACATATTCTGTTACACCAAATACACAAAATAATGATCTTTAAAAAAGCATCATATGACCCCTTTAAGATACAAATGTAAGTTTATAAAGATGTCTAATCTTATATATAAAAGTTTAAACCACTCCTTTTAGTTCATCGTTTCATTACATTTAATGAGCATACACCCAGCTATCCATTCTCTCTGATTCCTCTTCAGATAGAACATTAGTGAGCGATACTCAGGAGAGCATAGACTTGTCTGACTTTACTAAACCTTTCCTTGTGGCTGCCTGTCAACTGAAGTCAGGGGACTTGTTAACAGCAAGTAGACCACGTTCTACAGGAAGCGTACATGGGGGCTGATTTCCCCTGAGCATCTGACAGATGAATGGACCCACAGCAGCCTGTCAAACACCTTCATTTCTTCTGCTTTCAAGGTTTGGGGTTTTGAACGTAGCTACATTTTAAAAGCCAGTTCTCTTAAAAGGGAACAGGTAGGCCTACTTGTTTAAATAAGAGAACACCACACATCAACAGGTGCCTGGAGAATCACTAAAATTGTTACTGCATATCAAAATAAAAAAGTTATCACTAAACTAGGTATCACTAAACTGCATATTTCTTGTCCTGGGCATAGCATGAGCGGACTGTCAGAGACTGGAATACAGGAAAAAGCATTCCAGACTCCTTTATCAATGGCCATGACTAATACACACAAACCAGTAGACCACAGTGACATGCTGCTGTAGTGAGTCTCCCGCAACTTACACATCTCATCCAAATGGCTTTAATTTATGACGGCAGTTATATTTGAACTTGGAAACAGAGGAAAAAACTGTATACCTTGATCAAACAAAGTCTCTGTAATATATATTTTAAAGTTTTAATGCTTATGAACATTTGAAATACAGAATTTAACAGATTATGACTTTACAACTCCAAAAAGGCTATTTGTGACCCTGGACCACAAAACCAGTCTTAAGTCGCTGGGGTATATTTGTAGCAATAGCCAAAAATACATTGTATGAGTCAAAATTATTGATTTTTCTTTTATGCCAAAAATCATTAGGGTATTAAATAAAGATCATGTTCCATTAAGATAATTTGTAAATTTCCTACTGTAAATATATCAAAACTTAATTTTTGATTAGTAATATGCATTGCTAAGGACTTCATTTGGACAGCTTTAAAGGCGACTTTCTCAATATTTAGATTTTTTTGCACCCTCAGATTCCATATTTTCAAATAGTTGTATCTCAGCCAAATATTGTACTATCCTAACAAACCATACATCAATGGAAAGCTTATTTATCAGCTTTCAGATGATGTATAAATCTCTATTTCGATAAATGGACCCTTATGACTGGTTTTGTGGTCCAGGGTCACATTTGTGTTTAAACTGAGAGCAGATTAAATGACACATTTAAGATCTAGCAATAGTGTTTGTGGAATGCTGTGAATTAACACTAGAAATTAGTTATAAAATAAAAAATTTATAAAAAATTATTTATTGTGACTGAATTTGTGTAATAAAAGGGAAAAACTATACAGTCTGTGTAGTCTATTGGCCAAATGCATCGGAGGGTTTAAAAGAAAAGATGTGAAAATTTGTTTTTGTTAAATCTTGTAAAAAAAAATATTTTTAAATATAATACAATGTTTATGTGCAGGCAAAGTTGACAAGTGATTGTAACACAGCAGTTAAATGTTAGATTAGTGTAGTTTAGTATCTCTATTTATATATTTTTATTCATTTATATTATTTAAGTGCATATCACTAACTTAATGTTCTCCTACAACTATGGTAAATAACTGTTTTATGCTTTTAGCTTTAATAATAAAATAATAAAGTTTTACTTTCTCTCTTTCTTTCTTTCTTTCTTTCTTTCTTTCTTTCTTTCTTTCTTTCTTTCTTTCTTTCTTTCTTTTCTTTTCTTTTTACCTCGCTATTTGATGCAGTCCCTTCAGCTCTGCTGTTCTTCTGCTGATCTTCTGTAGTGGTCTTAAATTGAATCTTGAATCTATGAGACAGCCTTTAACCTCATCTGACTTTACCTCAGTTTTAAATTAGAATTGAAGATGAAGACGTCCAAGAGTGTTCAGGCCTTTACTAGTTTGCAGACTCTGTGTGTTTTTTATGTTAATTACACAGTAATTGACTCCCTACAGCAAATTCATCTAACATAATTACAGTCGGGTTCACTCGACTCCCGTTGATCTAAATCGGTGTTACTGGCCACTAGCCAGTCACTGGCTGTAATGCAGAGAAAGCAGTGAATCTCTGGGTGTCAGCTGACATTCAGTTATAGAAACAGCCGCTCTTGGAACTCCCCTCATTCCTGGGGAGCAGCAACAGCCATTCCAGAGTTGTGTAATTAGCTGGAGTTTAATTAAAGAGCGATTTGAAGTAGGGAGCTGAAAGGCACAATAAAGCTGCTTATAAAACAGAAATTAAATGCTTTACAAGCTCTCTATGTTGTCCTTCAAGGCTGTATTGAAAGTGCAGAAACTTTACTCAAAAGGTTTCATGTTTAATGTTCTGTGGCCTTCACGTCTCTCCAATATTTGCTATTAAACAGAAAATAGGCTTTATCGAAAACACACAAAAGATGTAATATATTACTGTATGAAGCCACTAAATTTGATATTGAAGTTAAATAAACAATTAACCGAGACTCACTACTGCTAATGAAACAAGTGATTTAATCATTTAAAATGTGTGTCATTATATTAAAATGCCCCTATTATGCCTTTTCGAATATTTACCTTTCATGCAGAGTGTCATGTGGCTGTATGTGAACATAAACTATCTGCAAAGTTGTGAAGCCGACAGTGCACGATAAATAAAGTTATTGTCTATCAAAAAAAGAGTCAGCTCGCAATCGCCTAAACGAGTCGTCAGGAATTCGAATCTTATTCTGTTACGGCTCTATGTCACGAAGTAACACATAATGTAAGCCCACATTCTACGTCGCCAACTTGCCCGCCCACAAACAGTAAAATTTCCTTGTGGTTAACATCATTTCGAGAAGACGTTGTATCCTACGCTGTGAGAGTACATTTGTTTTATCACATCTTCTAATTACCACAAACTTGTTAACACTTGACACTTACCACTGAGAAAGGTCCTGCTCCAGTCGTTCTTGCGAATCAGTCTCTTGTCGATCAGCCACTTCAGCTGTTTCATCATCAGACTCCAGCTCGAATTGGTAAGGTACAATCGATACCATCTTGTATTGACAAGTCTCCAGGGCTGTCATTCCGTCATGGCAATGGGCATTTCGTTTCCGGCACGTGCTGTACGCGGTAGACCAATCCAGAGCCAATCTCTCTATGAGGTAAAATTAAAACAATTTTTGAGAAAACTAACGAGTTTTTTGACCTTGCATGCATGTAAACCTGTTTTAGGATACTCATAAAACAATATTAGCAACCTTAAAAATGGCATAATAGGGGCACTTTAAGACAATTTGAGCAAGGCAATTCATATTTTATTAAGCACAATAGCTTTTGAATTCACTTGCACAAGAGCTTTGCAATTATTTATTTATTGGATAATAGAATCTGTGGTTTCTTTCTAACTCACTTCCTGTGCAGCGTCACTCTTCAGGAATCAAAACAGATTCAGAAACACAGGGACTATGTAAACGCACTCCCACATGCATTGTCGTGCGTGTGAGATAATTGCATTGATCCATCATATACAACCTATATTACTGAGAATTATTAGAACAACTTTACACAAACCTGCATTTCCCATGATGCTTAAATTGAAAAAGTGACTCAAAATCAATGCAAGCGGGAGTTTTCACATGTTGAGGCAAATATTTCTCAGCTGTGAATGCAGGCAGTTGGCTGCAGTCTGTCTGTTTCCTGTCAGATGAAGTGCTCATGTCATCGCTGCATCCACAGCACATCACATGACTCACAGAAACACTGGGGTTAGGCTGTATTTTAAGGGCCGTCTCACTCCAGTGCCAACAAGTTCACTTTTTTGGAATGGATCGCTGCCTATGAAGTGCGGTTAACACTGGTGCCAGCTGAAATATCATTTTGTGATGGATAGCCTCATATTGTATGATTTATTTCAGACTCACAGACGTGGGTAGTGGTTAAACCTACAAAAGCTACAGCCAAAAGATCAGTTTCTGCTACGCAACCCCATTATACTGCATAATCAAATGTGTTCTCTGCTCAGTAACTTGCCAAAAGTTGAGAATGGAAGGCAAGATACGAAACAGATATTTTAATGTGTTTTATGGCACTATGAAAAGCTACCGTTAGACACAGGTGATCAGGGGTACAATAAGATATATTCAGTTGCCGCTTAAACAGGGTAGATGTTGTCATTAGTTTATTAGATCTGTTAAGTCATTTTATTAAATAAGGGGTGAATTCGTGAAACAGATCCCCAATGAAAGATGATCAACACGTTCTGCCTTATGTTTACCAGGACAAGTCATATTCACCAGACAGACAGAGTCTGTAATGAAGAATTGCATCAAGACTAATTAAATGACTAGAAATTATCAAAGCCCAACAAAAAGCGATTAAAACATGATTAATGGCATCTGTCTCGAGGGATTTGCCTTTAAGCCTTTTGTTGGAGAAGGGCTGAGAACTTTAATGGCTTCAGCAGATGTTTTGGGCTGAGAGTTGTAAAAGTAACTCAAAAGGCTATTTTTTGTTGCTATGAAATATTTCACTGCTTTTATTGTCATTACAGATGTAGACTTGATTTAAGAAGTGATGCAGTCAGTAAATTGACTGTTTTGTTGAGTATTCAATGTCGCTTCATCTTCCTGTGAGAGATGTGGCCACTCATATGTTGCAATAGAATAAAAATCAGGCTGTTTGTACACTGATTTAAATTTTCATTGTAAAGAGGATGTTCACCACATGATCTTAAAAAGCTCTGTAACAGAACCGACTTTGCATTTCATCCCCATTTCCCAATTGTTCTGGAATTAAAAATGTTGTCAAGAGTTAACAGGTGAACAGTATGGCTAATTTGAGAGATAATGACCAGTGGCAGTTCTCATGAATGTGCCTGAAAACAATGCTTGCTAATAAACATTGCTGAAGGTTAGTTTTGCAAACCTTTTTAAAGGAAATTTTTTAATTAAATTGACCATTTTCACAGGCTGTGATGATGCATTATTATTTGAAATGTTATGCACATTTACAAGACTGTACTTTGTGTTATTTTACCCTGGCTAAACTAGTGCTGCGATTGGGTTTCTAATACAGCTGCTGAGAGAGTGATGTTAAATTTGACATATTTCTCGCTTTTAATCAATTCCTTTATATATATTTTTCCTCTTTTGGAAAATTATGGAAATGCAATTGGACTTTTTTCTTTTCCTGTTGGAGCAAATGGGAGCACAATGATATTTGCTGTGGTTTCCCATTCAGAAGCCCAACCAACAATATGGTGACATAATGTATTTTACCACAGAATAATTATTTTGATTGGTCCCTTAATTTATTTTTGTTTGAAAAGTAAAAATCATGGTTAGAGTAATGGAAGAAAAGTT
This sequence comes from Sinocyclocheilus rhinocerous, assembly GCF_001515625.1. Classification (NCBI taxonomy): domain Eukaryota; kingdom Metazoa; phylum Chordata; class Actinopteri; order Cypriniformes; family Cyprinidae; genus Sinocyclocheilus; species Sinocyclocheilus rhinocerous. Next base: position 142,217 of record NW_015632715.1, read on the forward strand.
TCAGTGCTAAAATATGAAGTTCATATTTTTGTTAAAGCATTTACATAAGTTCTCTCATCAATGGGTATTATCTGAGCTGGGAAGTTGTTGTCACTGATGCAGTATCTGTGGGTGTTGACAGCATCATCAGAATTGTTATGCACCTGGAGTCCAATAAAGACGAAGCAAATGGCTTTTGTTTAGACTTGTTTTCATTATCAGACATTATGGAGACCATGGGAAAGAGACAAGTACATCATCATGACAGTGAAGTTGAACGATTAGATGTAATTTTACATAGACAATGTCAGTAAGTGATAATCTCTCTGTATAACATTTTAGTCTTTTAGTCTTGGTATTTTAGCATGGGTCTCATTTACTTCCATTGTAAATGCTTTATATTACTCACAACATTTTATTTATTTATTTACCTGAGGGACTTGCTGAGAATTGTTAGCATTGTGCTACAAATTTTGTCAATAACTTGTATTAAACCTGAAAAATTCCGTTATATTTGCTTTAAGATAAAAGGTCACAGTCAAGGCCAAGAGACCTACATGCAACTGAACTGGAGCTACAGATCACACTGTATTCTATAGAATTGAATTCTACAGAAAATGAATGTGTCTGATTCTCCTGGACCATTTAGTCTTTGTCTAAACAGTCGTATATCAAAGCCATACACTTCCACAGGTCTTCATTCCACTTTCTTTGAGGAAACCGATCCGACACGCTGCACACTACAGATCACGGCACAGAGGAGCTGATAGCGAGGCATGTTCACTCTAATTGGTGCTGAATGAATAGGAGAGTCTATCTTTCTTAGCAGATCCAACAGGGCGGGACACAACGCCTCGATTTCGGCTCACTCAAACACAAATCCCCTCTCCGAAATAAACTAGCATGACCCTGTTTCCTTAGTGTTAAAAAAGCACAGACACAGAGGTAAAGGGAGGGGAAGATGAGAGAAAGAGCGAGCAAGTGAGAGGTTTTTAAGGGGGGGGGGGGTGGGCTGAAAAAGGGTGGGGGGGAAACTTCAAAACCCCACATCAAAAGGAATAAATAATTGTTTCTGCTGGTTGTGTTGTTGTGATTGGGATCTGGAAGAGGGGTGCAGCAGTCTTTGATTGCAGGCTGCTCTCCTGGAGAGGGCTACTTCTGTCTGCTGCTCCTGTGCTGCGGCAGGACCCGCTGATTAAACCCTGTTTGTTTTAATCTCCTCACAACCCCACGGGACCCCAGCTGAGGGAGGGAGAGAGAGGACGACAGAGGTGAGGTATGGATGGAAAATGAGTGAAGGAAGTATAATGATATTGAGATGATTGTGATGGAACATGAGAGGAGGTCACTCATGCATCTGAGGCAACTCATACCATTTGGGCTGCACACTATCTTGAAACCAGTCACTGCTTTGATCGTCATATTAAAAAGTTGTCTGTGTATATTCTTAATGTTTATTAAGTCCTTGAGTGTTTATTTTATACTTAATATTTTATATTTACATTTATTATTGTCCAATTACAATTACATTTTTTTTGCACCTTTAACCTCACCTGATCTTACCAGTATTAAATCTTGAACCAAGTCTTGAACTGATGCCACAGTCAAAGTGAACTTTTATCTGAAGCTTTGGTATAGGACTTTAAGTTCAGACTGCACTGTGCAAGTAACATGCTATGGACTTGGATGGGACTATGGATGGGTAAACATATTAACAAACATATTAACACACATTAACAGTCAAAGATGACCACTCCAGCAATATCTTTGTAAGTTGACTTGACTCTCAAAATGTTAAAAAGGTTAAAAATGTAAATATTAATAACTAGAAAGCCAAATCAATCACATGAGAGTTTTCATTTGGTCTCATTAGTGTGAATTATTTAGCATTTTACGTGAGATGCTGACCCATCCATTTTTTGAGCAAGATCGATATATTGATAGATATGAGCCATTAAAGAAAGTAATCCATGCTTCTTAAATGCTTATTGTTAACCATTATACAGACAAATAGAATGTCCGAATTCATAGTATTCATAGTAGTATTCCTACTACTTCCATTGAGAAGTGTGCAATAAATTCACTATTCTGTAAGGCCACGGGAGGGAAGTTGTGAATGAACGTGAAGTGATGTAACTAACAGCATAAGTCACATGACAGTGACAACATGGCAGATGTAGGAATATGAATATTATACGAATATTTACTATACTAAATACATTCATGTCACACAGAATATACTTTTTTATTAGTTGCAAAATAAGTTGTTATTCAAATGTAGTTTCTACTTAGTATGCCGTTTCGGACACAGCAAGTCTGCCCCCATACTTATATGTGTATATACTCATATTTATATATGTAAACATTCAGTAATATACAGTTTTGGGCAGCAAAAGATTTATTTGTTTATTTATTTTTGTACAAGAAATCTACTCTTGTCAATCACAACACAAATGTCTGTTTTCTTTTATCATGCTTCTACCACCACAATTTCAATTTATTTCTATAACTTTTTTATGATATAGTAGATGATTGATCTTGATGATTGATTATGTATTCAAGTTAGACAGAGTTGAGCTCAAATGCTCCAACACAGACACCAAGCCAAATATATTTACCATTATGAACATGTGAATAGTTTAAGATGACAGTTTCTGAACATAAGTGATGGATTATTTCAATATGTATTCCACACAGCCTCTCTCTCTCTCTCTCTCTCGCTTTCCCCCTCATTCTCACTTTTCAGAGCTGTGTTTAAATAGGCTGCTGAAACAGATGAAAAGATGAAGCACTTCAAAGCTTCAGCAATGTTTAGTGAATGCCTCCCGCTCAAACATGCCTCCACACCACATTCAAGAACACTGAGCGGTAAAGCAATCCTTCTGGAGCTGACCTTGCCACGGAAATAATCCTTCTGCTGCTAAGGTCAGCTGGACCTTTAAAGTTGTTATTCATTTATTTATTGCAAAAATAGCAAGCAGATTCCCTCCTCCAACATTGCTTTTCTTGTTCTATTGTTTTTTGCAGGCTTTTTTCTTTTCTCCTGTTATCTATCTACTCTTTGTTTTCTGATAATTTTCAGAGTTATAATGCATATACTGTAGAGCACCTTACTATAATGACTGTGAGATTCACACCTCACAGATGACTCTGATCTCAATGCTTCTCTCTCCTTCAATGTGTAATTGAACTGCATCTATACGTAATTATTAGTGTTGAACAATTCACCGTCACTTTCAAAGTCATCAAAGTCAAAGACCTTTTTTTCTTTTTTTGCAATTACTTTTAATCAAATGGCCCCTACGTGTTTTATTTGTGTGTGTGTGTGTAGAGGTCAGTTCCCCTGAAGTTCAGATTAACCACCACAGGTATAATTTGTCATATTAAAGGAATAGTTCGACAAAGAATGAAAATTTGCTGAAAGTTTGCTCACCCTCAGACCATCCAAGATGTAGATGAGTTTGTTTCTTCATCGGAACAGATTTTGTGAATTCAGCATTACATTACTTGCTTACCAATGGATCCTCTGCAATGAATGGGTGCCGTCAGAATGAGAGTCCAAACAGCTGATAAAAACCTCACCATATAAAATTACAATAATCAATCACATGACCAGTCCATCAATTAACATCTTGTGAAATAAAAAGCTGCGTGTTTGTAAGAAACAAATCCATCATTAAGGCGGTTTCACTTCTTCACTTCTGTCCATAATCTATAATGATGCTTCCATGATAATGCTAATTGATGGACTGAAGATGTGTGGATTACTTGTGGATTATTGTGATGTTTATATCAGCTGTTTAGAATGTCATTCTGACGGCACCCATTCACTGCAGAGGATCCATTGGTGAGCAAGTGATAGAATGCCAAATTTCTCCAAACTTCTGGCACTTTCTCCCCAGACCACCCCCCACCAAGAGTGCGCAGACTCCATCTACAGAAGAACACCCCCCTCTTAAAGCCCTTAAAAATGTGTAGCTGAAGTCTCCAAATACCATTTCTTTAGAGTTTGTAAAGCCACTATTGAACACTTTTGTTTCTTTGCTAATTCATTTTGAAATGGTTCTGTGGTGTGACAATATTCACTGAAAGGTCACTGAAAGGTCAAAGGTCAGTAAAGCTGATTTTATTACAAAATAATTAGATGAATTATTGCATGTCATATACCACATATTTTATGTATATGTTTATGCATGTTAAAAGCAGAGTATCGGTGTCACCCTGCTGTCTGAAACAACCTTCTCCTGGAAGAATCTGGTTGATACTTTCACTTATTCTTCATTTGGGTGACACTGATAGGGACAGTGAGAGGTTTGAATATGTTTTGAAAGAGTTAAAGGCTGAGTATGTAGGGCTCACGAATGGCTTACATTCTCTATAACACTAACCCTTCTCTCTTCTTTCATCTTTTAATCCTGCGCTCATAAGGTTGCTAGATAAGTGGCCATGACTAACACATCTCTCTCTCTCAGCCCTTCTAATGGGAAAGAAGGGGAACAGCCCTCATAATGAGAGACTTTACCTTTTTTTGAAGACAAATTGGACTGAAATTCCATCTTTGATGAATCTCCCTTTCAAATGAGCAATGTTTAAAGACGGAAGCACTAGACAGAGTAAGAAAAAGATGAAGGAAGGAGAAGGACGTGGGATACATATACAGAGGGGCAGAAAGAAAGAATGAGCTCTGCTTCCTGCTCGGTTTCACGCTCGCATCTTCTGTTTGTTTGTGTCCTGATTTCAAAGCTTTCAGAACCGTGAAGGCTAAACTTCATGCATCCTGATCGATAAGATTACTATGCGATTCAGGATGAGCATTCCACACAACACAAAATAAATGTGATCTATATGTAATCTATTATATGTAGCCAGGCTCTAAAATTAACCTGCCACTGGTGGGTGAATTAAGAAAATGTACCAATCATCAATAGGTCTCTCCAGTCATGAAACTGTATTTTCTTAATTAAATCTATACTATTTTTGTCCCTGACAATTTAGCTTTTTATCCTTGATCGTCATGATTTTGTTTCTTATATTTTAGTTTTAGAAGCTTAATGTGAGTATAATTCCACAACCGGTCAATAAAAGATGTCTCTTATGCTCACCAAGGCTGCATTTATTTGATCAAAAATAGAGTAAAACCAGTAATGTTGTAAAATATTATGACAATTTAAAATAACTTTTCTATTTTGATATATTTCCAAATGTAATTAATATGTGTGATGACAAAGCTGAATTTTCAGCAGACATTACTTCAGTCTTCAGTGTCACATTATCCTAAGAGCATAAGAGGCCTCTTTCAAAACATTGAGACATCTGAATTATTCCAAACCTTAGTGTATACACTATATCTTCACATTCTGAAGAAAGAGTTCTGGAGAAAACAAGAAGTTTATGCATCCTAAATGACCATCTAGATCAGTGGATCTCAACCTTTTTGACTCATTCCAAACACTTCTCTCTTTAAAACCTTCAAAGTATTGATATATATATACATTTTATTAACCATGATTCATTTTGTGCAGCCCCCGTGGAAGTTTGCTGATCCCTCGATGTGAACCATTGTTCTAGAGATGACTATTTAAATCTAATGATCCAATTCCTTATAAAATACACCACTTAGCAGCCTCCATGTTTTATTTATTTGTCAATTTTGACATGCCTTTGGCATTTTGAACAATTTATGTAACTGAACACCTGTGATCAGATCACCCGAGAAGGATGTTAATAGCTAGTAGAATGTTTTTAATTATTCTATGTAGATAATAATATGCTTTGTTATAGACTTAGCATAGCAACTGTTTAAAAATGAATCAAAGGAAACTTTACTTTTTTTCATTCCTTATAGGCCCAGACATTTGCTTTTCTGAGGTTTTTTTTCAGTTTATTTTAATGGGACATCTGTAGAATAGATTTGAACATGCTGAAACTAGCCAGTTAAACAATGTTTAGTAACTAATTTGCAAGAGGTGGAGAACTTTGTGAATGACGGGCGATTCAGTTCTGTGGAAATCATCAGTTCAGTGCACATAGATTTCATATAGGCTTACGGATTTGGTTCACTTTACAATCTTTCTGTTTCTATAGCTCTCGTTCTATCTCTTCACATACACATTTTCTCTCTCTCTCTTTGTCTGTTTGTCACTGTCTCTCTCTCTCTCTCTCTCTCTCTCTCTCTCTACCAGGCAGAAGAGTTATTTACATCTCTAATGCTTTCATCTGGTATTCCCTTTGTGTCATTGTTGTGTACCCACAAACTCTCTAAAGTCACATCTAAGAAGTCTTCGCTGGCTTAACAAAGACGCCATTTCTGTTTTCACCATTTTGATTTTCTCGTTTTGTCCCTCATATCTCATGTCGTCTCAAATGTATCGTGATGGCAGTGGAATGATTATAGACTTTATGAAGAAGGGCAAAGACCCCGGTATGGTTCTGGTCCAGACTGCAGGCCTGGGCGGCACTCTGGGGACATCTAGATATAATATATTATAGCGAGACACTTCAGAGGAAGTCACGGACGCCTGCTTGCTGTAGCTAAGCCTTTGAAGCTACTTGAAGTAGAAGAGCGCCATTGTCCTCAGAACCCTGTAGGCATGTTGCGGGAGAGGGAGAGAGACAGAGAGCTTGAAAGAGAGAGTTCAAGAAAGAGAGAGTGAGACTTTTGGAAGGCACTGTAAATGTCATCCCCATGTTGACGCAACACAAAATTCAATGGCCACTCGTGTCTCACTTTGTCCCTTTTGTCCGTCCTGAAGTGCATACAGATAGAGTGTTTAGTGCTGTATGTGTGTATAGAGGTTTGTGTGTGTGTGTGTGTGTGTGTGTGTGTGTATGTCCGGCATGCACCTGTTCAGACTTAGACTGCTCTACCATGGCAGACAGATTAAAGCCCTTTACCAGAGCAGTGTAACAGAGGTTGGTAAGCTGCAGTAAAAGTGCCCTCTAATGACACTGGATTATTCATAACTGTTTTTAGAAGCTTTACAACAAGACAAAAGACAACTGTATGGCAGGAGAGGTTTTATTTGGGAAAGAAGAGTGCTTCTCATTGTGAACACCAAAAGAGAGAGAGAGCGATTATGAACAACAGTAAAAACTAAACTAAAATAATAATATAATATTTTACATTTATGTATTTAATCACCAATAGATATGTATTACATTTAATGCAGCATTATTTATTAACATTAACACATTAAAATGTAGATATATCAGAAAACGTTAGAAGCCAAACATTTTTTTTTTAAATTATGTTAAAATGACCCTGTTCAAAAGTTTATGCTTGATTCTTAATACTGTGTTGTTACCTGGATGATCCACAGCAGTTGTTTGTTTTGTTTTTGTTTTGTGATAGTTTTTCATGAGTCCCTTGTTTGTCCTGAACAGTTAAACTGCCCGCTGTTCTTCAGAAAAATCCTTCAGCTCCCACAAATTCTTTGGTTTTCCAGCATCTTTTGCGTATTTGACTTTGAGAATGAAGATGTGTTGTTCTTATTTTGCTTAAATATCATATTTTGTCCTTTTAGTACTGCCCTTCAGAAGCTACATAACAGAAGATATTTACATGTTTCCAGAAGACAAAATAAGTTAAATTTACCCTGATCTTTAAATTAAAAAAAGTTTTCACCTCCAGGCTCTTAATGCATCGCGTTTCCTTCTGGAGCATCAGTGAGTGTTTGAACTTTTTGTAATAGTTGCATGAAAGTCACTCAGTTGTCCTCAGTGTGAAAAGATGGGTCTCAAAATCATATAGTCATTGTTTGAAAGATGCTGGAAAACCAAAGAATTTGTGGGACCTGAAGGATTTTTCTGAAGAACAGCGGGCAGTTTTAACGGTTTAGGACAATCAAGGGACTCATGAATAGCTATCATAAAATAAATAACTGCTGTGGATCAACCAGGTAACAACACAGTATTAAGAATCAGGCTATGTAAACTTTTGAACGGGGTCATTTTCATAAATTCAACTATTATTTTCTCATGTGGACTACATGTAAACGTCTTTTATGTTAAATATCTTATTCAGGTCAGTACTAAATAAAAAAATAACATATATTTTGTATGATCCCTCTAATTTTGGTAAAATAATTAACATTTTGCAGATACTGCAAAGTGTATGTAAAATTGTGTCCACAACTGTATATTTACATGCAAACAGATTTGATTTGGATCTCTCTTTGGGATTATGGGTAATGTAGGGCTTCAGCATGAGTTTTTGGGGGCATATGAAAGAAAAAAAAAGTATCCTTTTTTTCTTAAAACCTTTGTGTTATATACCTGTATAACTTTAAAAGCAGTTTTTTTTTTTTTACTCAGTGGAAACTCAATCCCATTTCCTATAAGTACTACATATATTTTTATAGTTTTTGAACATATTTTTGTGTTTATTATTGCTATAAGCTACAGGGAACAGGTTACTGACAGGCATTTAAAAAAACGAATGGCAGTCGGGGCTAAAACTCTGCCTAAAACTTAGGCAAAAATATTCTGCCTAATAACTTGCTGTGTATAATATGGGTTTGGAAAAACATGAGAGTGAGTAAACAATGTGATACTAAATTTTTGGGTGAACTAATCCTTTAACTGATCCTAATATGACCAATGTGTGTATGTGTTTGAATAGGTATCAGATGTCTGACCACACACATGCTGGCACTGTGAGAGACCTGTTCAGACGTCCTTAAGTAGGAGCGCATTGAGCAGAGCATACCCTCTGGATCATGCCATATAAAACATTCACAGTCAGATGGAAAGAGAGAGAAAAGTAACCTGCTTCTTCATTTATTGGAGTTATCTCTTGTCTGATTGCTTTCTGTACCAAAACAATAATGATAAGAATTTCGATAAGAATATTATTTTTTTCCTCACATTTGGCATCTTCAAGTATTCCTGAAAAATTCCACAATTTCTTATAGGCTACTGCTTTTATAAGCCATGATAGCTGTGTTTTAATTATCTTCATTTTTAATTAATTATTGGATTAATTATTCTGCAGTTTACATAAAGTTGTCTGCTCTTAGCAAGAAGAAACTACTATCGTTATAACTGTGCTCCAAGAATTGAATTCTTAAAAGATAGAACATTAAAAACCTGGGGTCAGATGCTCTAAGTTAAAACACAAGCAGGAAATATAGATTTCAGTTTTGATTTTGTTTTATTTGATTCAGTTTTATTTTCTATTCAGTTTCTATAGGGTTTCTAATAATACAATACTTTTGGTAACAGGTTGAGTTTGACAAATGCAGTGTAAAAACCTGTATGACTTTAGTTCATCTGCGAAACACAAATAAAAATTATTTGTTTGAGAAATTTCTGTCCCCCGATTGAAAGTCCATGTAACCAAAACTTTGACAATTAAAAAAAAAGTTCATTAAAATATTCTAAACATAGTTAATATGAATAGAGTGGTCATTTTATATGATGAACATATTTTAATTTAGGCTTCTATTCATATATAAACATTGGTTGACGCACATTAATCAAAGTGATTGCACAAGAACCTACTTCATTGATTCCATTTACCATATTTTATGTGCTCAATATACGATGCGTTGATCAATGTTGATATGTGAATAAATGTCTTAATGTAATCTGTTCATCATATAAATCAATCATGTCCCTTCAGATGGCCACTCGATTCATATGGATTATGTTTACAATTTTTATTTCAGTGAATTTTTTTGAGTTCTCAGTTTTAGTTAAAAGGACTTTAAATGGAGAGACTGCAATCTCGCAAATACTTTTTGGTGTGTTTGTGTTTGGAAAATGAATGACAGCCTTATAGGATTGGACTGACATGAGGGTGAGTAAATGATGGCTGAATGTTCTGAGTTTTTAACTCTTTGATTTGACATTCTTCAAATGTGAGATTTGACAAACTGGGATTTGATACAAAGCATATACTGTCTTAGCAAATCCATCCAAATAAAAGGGAAATATTCACCTTACTGTGCTAAATGTTTTGGCTTAGTGTAAAAGCTCGGCATGGGCTAATTAACTTAGCTGTCATTTGCACAGCTGGGCCGGTAAACGGTATTAATATGACTCCAGACTGCTTTAGCCATTAGCCACCTGCAAGCACCGGCTGAGTCCCCATACTGCTGCTCTCCTTTCTACATACCCCACGATTTCAGCTTGCTGCTTTATGTTTGATTTGATTTTGTTTGATGCTTGTTTTGCTGATGATAAAATATCAGCTAGAGCTGACCAATTAGCCGTCTCATACTCACCAGGTGGTTGAGAGCATCTTAAAGTACTCCAGCTGTTTTTAAAGTGTACTTTGGAGGGGGAAAATAAATAAATGTGAAAACGGTTGTCCTGAACAAAGAGAAGAGGAAAAGAAGATGAGGTTGATAAAATGGTTTTTGATTAAGTCCTAAAAGAAAGCAGATTCACAGTCCTCTTTGTCCTCCCTTTGACACAAGTCAAACAACAAGGCTTCAGTCCACACAGGCCTATCATCGTAAGCCAAAATAATCAATATTATACAAATCCCTCCACTCTGACAGCTGTAATGGGCCACTCTCATAGCACATCTATGAATTTGCCAGACTTTTTCTCGGCTGGCTGCATGGTCAGATAGAGCAGAATCTAATGTGTCGCTGGCTACCGGACAATATTCTCTTTCATCTCTCAGAGGAAGGAGCCAACAGAGTCTTGCATCGGCCGAGACACTCATGCAGCTTAAAAGCTGCGAAAGCAATGTTTTTCATTTGAGTTGCCCATTTTTTTTCCTCGCTAACCTTTTGATCTAAATCTTCTTAACTTTATATTAAGTGCTGTGGCCTGCTTGAGGTGTCAGAGTCTTTCCAGTCACTGTTCATCTGATGGATTCCAGCAAGTCTGGAAATGAAGCAAATATTCTGACTCACAACTGAGAGTCACTCAAAGTATAAGAAACTTGTATAGGAACAGATGTCATCAGTAGCATGAATTTGTCTATCAGTGTGTATGTGTGAGAATTAGGGAGGGTGTTTGTTAGTGTTTGTATGTGTGCAGTATTGCTAATGACTCACCAAAAGAATGTCTTCTCTCTTCCTCTTATGTAGGTATCAGTTTGTTGTTGTCCATATGAAATTAGCGTTGAAGTGCTATGGTGAGGTAACTGCTAACACAGGGACTTAAAATGCATGCTATTCCTTTCAGGGCTCTGATAGACGTCACAGGCTAAGGATGTCATTCTTCACATCCAGAGTATTTCTAGCTGTTAAAGATACTGTCTTTGTTTTGTATATATGGTGTCAAAATGAGGCATAATCTGTCTGTGAAGCACAGTGCCTCTGTGTGTGTCTCTTTCTGTGTGATTAGAGAGGTCTAAATCTTTAACTTTTTAACTTCCTGTGCAACATGATGCAACAGTTGCAGTGAAATGCTCTGATATAGCTTAATAGTAGGTAGTAGCATCTGAGTGACTAAATCAGGGTTCTCAACTCTGGCCCTCAAGATCCACTTTCCTGCAGAGTTTAGCTCCAGTCTTGATCAAACTCACCTGACTGTCTCTCTAGCAGTGTTAATTTCGTCGACGACGACGAAAAATATTCCTTAACGGACATTTTTTCTATGACTAAGACGAGACGTTGACAAGCTAAAACTAATATCTGATGATAAAAACTATGATGAAATTTATGCCGCGTCTTCGTTAACAAGACGAGACTATAATGTTATTTGAGGTCTACTGGACATTCAAAATACATCCTATAGGCCAGTGGTTCAACTACATTCCTGGAGGATCCCCAACACTGCACTTTTTGCATGTCTCCTTTGTCTGACACACCCATTTCAAGTCTGTGAGTCTCTACTAATGAGCAGGTGACCTGAATCAGGTGTGTTTGATTAAGGAGACATGCAAAATGTGCAGTGATGGGGGTCCTCCAGGAATGTGGTTGAGAACGACTGCTATAGGTTACTGTCTTGTCCTTCAAAATGTGCGTCCCTGTCATTGGATTGCAATCGGATGAGGGCCGTTTGCATATCTAGTCTCAGTATGGCAGCCGCAGTGGATGGATAGGCTACCAAAACGCGAACTAGTGATCTGAAACAATGGCCTCAGCAACCGAAGGGATAGGGATAAGGTGACCAGACGTAACGGTTTTCCCGGGAGTCACAATTCGTTGTCGATTAACTTAAAGTTAGTGAAGGCGGGATAGGCGGAATCGCGCTGATAGAAGTGCTCTCTCTCGTGCACGCTCCACTTCTTCAGTTCTCATATACAGCGCGCGATCAGGGGCCCGTTCTTCGTATGTCGCTTATTACATCTGAGATGATTTGAAAGATTCCAGATCTTCTAATCCTGATAACTGATCTCTGGCTAATTTGGTTCTTCAAACGAATTTGCGTATTAGATTTAAATATCTGGATTAAGTTGTCTAGGATTACTGCGCGGTCTCGTGTTCCCCGAAAAGGGCAGATGTATCGATACTCGAAACCGCGATTGGCTGGCGGCGAGACAGCAACGTAATGACATCATATCATTAAAAAAGACACCTGACGAAAAACTTGACAATCGGAGCAGGTTTAAGCTTATGGACCTGTTGCTATGACAGCAACTCCGGGATGAGCTTCAAAGAACCAAACAATCCAAGATCAGGCGAAATCGTCAACAATCAAATCCAGCTAACTGAGTTAGCGACGTAGGAAGAACGGACCCCAGTTCTCAGTGCTCAAATACACACACAACAGTCCAAATGTCTATCGTGTAGAGTATCTCACGTAAATACAGTAGGTTATGAATTAAGTGAACGTAAACAGGTGGGTGAAAACTGAAAGTGTCAGTTTTACATGCATGCCTTCCGTCTTAAAGGGACAGCATTCTTGTGATTGGCCGAATTCCTCAAGCGTGTGACGGAAATGCTACGTCCCTCTCCATATTGTGATGCCTGCGGCAACCACATGTGACGGCTGGACTCTACTTCGTCCACGGTGAAAGCCGATCCGGCGAAGTTGAAGTATTTCCTCAGAGACCAGCACGGATCAGCTCCAGGCATGACGA